>NC_135390.1:22728402-23028402 GCF_051989625.1 Stigmatopora argus
ATATATATACACACACATATATATATTTATATATGTGTGTGTATATATATATATATGTGTGTATATATATACATACACACACACATATGTGTGTATATATGTATATATATGTGTATATATGTGTGTATATATATATATATACACACATATATATATGTATATATGTGTATATATATGTGTATGTATATATATATATATATATATATATATATATATATATATATATATATAAATAAATGAACATTGTTCCTACTTTGCAGAAATTGACTTTAAATTTTAGTTGTTTTATGCAGCATGCGTCTTTTGTAGTTTGGGAAACAACTGGCAGAGTAAACGATGGAAAATTGCTATTAGTATTTGTCAGATGATCGTAAAGGAAGTCAATAATAATGTGAGGAGTGTACTTACGGCATGGCCCTCATCTCCCTGGTGTCCGGGGTTGCCTCGTTGTCCCGCCGTACCCTGAAAGAGGAAAATAGACATTGTCACCAGGGCCCCGACGTCCTAACCACTTATCCAAAGGGGAGTCCACGAGGGGGGGAAAAAACGGGCGAGGGGCGTTACCTTTGAACCCGGAGCACCCCAAATTCCATGCACGCCTTGGTGTCCCGCACACTTGCACATGAGGTTGCAGCACACCCGATTGGCCGCCGTCTCCTGTGGCGTGAGCCCACAAACACGCATGGTGGTCATCCCCAAGTGGACTTGATGGCTTTTAACTCCGCCCCCTGGCGCTCAACTCACAATGAGCTGGAAGACGCTGCTGTCCAGGCCCCGCATGCCGATGACCAGCGGCGTTTTGTAGTCGAACCCTCGGCCGAACTCCAGATCCTGCAGCCGTTCCGGGTGGGTGGCCCCCTCCAGGGCCACCACCAGCAACATGTCCACGCCTGCGGGGGGCGGAGACCGTCTTATTTGCGGATTTGGCACAGCAAAGAAGAAAAAACAAAACACATTTGCTGGTTCTTTTTTTTTACCGGACAATCGCAGCCGGTCCGATTCGTTCTCCAGCGTGACGACGTCTTCGTCCAGCCCGTCTGAGAAGATGATGAGAACCTGGATGACAACGAAGAGAAGACGTTGGGACTCGTTGTCTTGCGAGTGATCGCCCGATATGGCCTTTTCAGGACCGATAGCGATCGTTACCGTATTTTCGCGCATACAGACGCTTCCCTACTTACGAACGAGTTAGCTTTCGAGCGATTTTTCATAAGTTGAATTTGTTCGTAAGTTGCTCAGTGCTATATTTTGTATTATAATTTATGTTTAAGGCCTATATAAGTATATTGAAGGTTGATATAAGTGCATTTGTATGTTTAAGGCTTGTATCTGTTCCAGCTGCTGCCCTCTGGCAGACGCTATAAGACGCTATAGGTCCCACAAAGCACGGACAAATAGGCTTAAGGACAGTTTTTTTCCCCACATCCATCAGAAATCTAAACTTGCGGTAACATAACACACATTCCCTTCTGCGGTAATATGGAAAGATGTTTGGGTGGTGATCTGCCTCCTACTAGCTGACTGAAGTAAGGTAAGTGAAAGACAGTGAGAGGTAAGCGACCTGTATCCACAACAGCAGAATGCCAAATTACAAGTCCGTAACTTGCACTTATTTAGGTCTTTTGCCGAGTAAACGCAGCTTATGGAGAAGCACCACCAATTTCGTCACACGCAGTTTCTGCGGATGATGACAAGTTGGCTTTTTGTGTTGTTGATAATGACGACAGGGCCTATGTCCGATTATTATTATTATAAGTAACATGGATTGGTTTGTACTGAAAAAAACATTTAATAACATGGAGAGAATACATACAGTACTGTATACTTACATACATTAGAGAGAGAGAGAGAGAGAGATTTACTAGAAAGTGGCCGAAAGAAGCTATCTAATGACGATTGCAGTTTTCTTTTTTTCATCATAAATGATGCGGTAGCACTGTATGGCATCATTCAATTCATTTGCAAACTTTGTGCAACGTTCAATATTTGGGTCCTGCTGCTCGATCTTTATGTTTATAAATGGTACCGACGGTCGAACGATTCAAGTTGTATTCCCGTGCAACGCGCATCAAGCTTCGTTATTATTGCCACTCATTTCAAATGAAATGGCTTGCCTCTTCCTTGCACCTCCCTCACTAGAAGCCTTTCGCTTTTCACCAACCATATTGAATAATGGATGCACAAGATATTTTGTGTGGCCCGAGAAAGTAAATGATGAGTGCCGACTTTCTGTTTTAGGATCAAATTCAAATGAAGAGTATAGATGTATATTACATTTCCTGATTTTTTCCTCTTTGAAATCAATCATTGTCATTTTTTAATCCATTTTTTCTGTGTTTTTAGTTCAAAAATCATTTTGTAAAATCTAAAAATATATCCAAAAAGCTCAAATAAACATTGTTTTAGATCTATAAAAAAACGGAATATTCAGGGCTTTTAATTCAGTTCTTTTAATCCATTTATAAAAAAAAATCTAAATATTATATCTAAAATGGTCCGGCCCACATGAAATCGAGTTGACGTTAAAGCGGCCCGCCAACCAACCCGAGTCCGACACCCTTGGTCTCGAGTGGTTTGCGGGCCGCTTTAACGTCAACTTGATTTCACGTGGGCCGGATCATTTTAGATATACTATTTAGATTTTTTTAAATAAATTGATTGAAAGAACTGGATTAAAAGCCCTGAATATTCCGTTTTTATAGATCGAAAACAATGTTTATTTTAGCATTTTTTATATATTTTTAGATTTTTAAAAACAGAAAAAAATGTTTTAAAAAATGACAATTATTGATTTAAAATGGGGAAAAGCAGGAAATGTAATATACATCTACACTCTTCATTTGAATTTGATCCTAAAACAGAAAGTCGGCACTCATGATTGACTTTCCCGGGCCACACAAAATGATGCGGCGGGCCACATTTGGCCCCCGGGCCGCCACTTTGACACATGTGGTCTAGATGTAACGCTATATAAGCCGTACTCTCGATTCAGTCATCATTTTTTTGGCGACAAATACGGCGAATATGCGAGAAAATACAGTAATAGTTAAAGGAGGCTGAAAACCGATATCTGCAGTAAAATCTAAAAATATATTTTAAAAAAAGCTCAAATAAACATAGTTTTAGATCTATAAAAAACGGAATATTCAGGGATTTTAATCCAGTTCTTTTAATCCATTTATAAAAAAATATATCTAAATATTAGATCTAAAATGGTCCCGCCCCCGTGAAATCAAATTGACGTTAAAGCGGCCCGCGAACCAACCCGAGTCTGACACCCTTGCGTTAGGGGGAAAGAGTCGTAATCCCGATAGATTTCGTCATGTCAAGCGGTCGGATGAAAAAATGGCCGATACGGAAATCCGGCGAAAACCCGTTTGGTGGGCGGGTGACTCACCTTCACTCCGGCGTTGGACTTTTCCCTAAACTTGTCCCCGAAGGAGCGCAGCATGGCGCCGTCGAGGCGGGTGGCCACGTTCAATTCGGTGCTCAAGACCTTGGACACCACGTTGTCGCTGGGTTTGAAGGGTTCGAAGGCAAAGTCGTCCTGGCCCACGATCCGATAGCCCACGTTGGGTATGATGGGCCCGTAAATGGTGCAGCACAACTGCGGGATGGAGGACACTTTGTGGACGATCTCGGGCAAGAGGGTCTTCAGCTTGCTCTGACCGCTGATCAACGTCTCGCCCGGACGTCCACTTGTTTGGGAGACGTCGAAGCCCATGGCGATGTCGATGCTGCAGTCTAATTTCAAGGGAAAATGAATGCAAATTGGTCAAAAATGAAAAATGAAAATTCCCCCCAAAAAGGAAAAAGATGAAAATGGAAAAGAAGAAGTTAGTATTTGCAGTCACCTGAGTTTTAATGATTTTACCAAGGAATTCACTTCCCTGGCCTCGGTTCTAATGTCCAAAGAGCTCCAGTATTTGTATTTAATCATTAAACGCTGTTTTCGGCTGGATTTGACCGAATTTGAGAGCATTTTGAGCCGTTTGGTGAATGGACGTATATAGACGTTTTTTTGCCTCCATCGCGACATCATCGCGACATTTTGCCGAGGAATTCACTTCCCTGGGCTCGGTTCTAATGTCCAAAGAGCTCCAGTATTTGTATTTAATCATTAAATGCTGTTTTAGGATGGATTTGACCCGATTGCTGTCATTTTACGGCTCGGTTCTGCTACATCTGCCCGCCCAACAGTGCTTATTCCCGGGCTGCCATTGATGGTAGACTAACATTGATTTTTACTATCATTTGGACAACGCCGGCGGCGGGCCGGATTAAAAATCCTAACGGGCCGTAAATGGCCCGCGGGCCGAGGTTGAAAAACTTGTACACACGATCTGGGGTCGGGGCGAGCGCACGAATCCCGTTTCGGCGAAACCTCCGTTCGGCCGAATGAACGTTCGGCGGAACGTCCATTTGGCGACCTGCCCTTCGGCGAAACGTCTTTAGGCGAATCATCCTAGTACCGATGATGACGCTCACACTGGTACTCAGTGCGCTCAGGGAGGTTGTCTTTCTGCCCAGACCAACGAAAAATTAGAGGGAACATTGGTTGCAAGGACAACAGACTGAGCGGTTCACAGCTGTTCGAGCTCTCTCCCCATCCTGCAGTCTGGTAATAAACCTATTTCCTATTAAATTGATCCCACTCTTTCTTAACCTGTTCCTGAAGTTGTATTTTCAGATCTATCAACTTATATCCGTGTAAATACGGTACTTTTCGAGCTACATTTTGGAATTTCCAAATATTTTGGGTGTTTGTTAATGAACAGGGCCCGCGAAAATGGAAAGGGAAGCTAGATGAGGAAGTGATGGAGGAGAGCGTAGACGAGGAACCCACCGCCCCTTTGTCTGATCACCGAATTGCAGATGGTATCCACCACTTTTTGCCGGATCTCCGTCAAGGCGACAAAGCTGTCCACGGTGTGGTATCGGTCGTGTTTGCCGGCCATCTGCAGCAGCTGAGTTTCTCGGTAATTGCCGATGCCGATGACGAAGATCTCCACGCCCAGGGCTCGGAGGTTGTCCGCGGGGGTCTGCACCTCGTCAGTGGACTCGCCGTCGGTGATCAGCACCAGATTCTGCGGGACGTCGGCCGCCCTGCGAGATCCGTTGCCCTCCTGGAAGTAGTCCTGGATTTTGGCCAGGGCGTTGCCGATGTACGTGCTGCCCTTGCGTTGCTTCATGTCCATGATGTGCTTGTTGACGTCCTCTTCGCCCAAGTAGCGGTTCAGGTGGAACTCGTCCTGGAAGCTGTCGTCGAACTGGGCCACGCCCACGCGGAACAAATCCTGGCTGACGTTGAAGCTGCTGACCAACTGGGTGGTGAAGTTCTTCATGATGGCGTAGTCAGTTCCCTTGATGCTTTCCGATTGGTCCAGCAGGAAGACCAGGTCGGCTATACGCTTCCTGCAAACTGCCCCCCAAAAAATACGATAAATAAGAACAGCGTTGAAGAGAAGTTGTTTCCTTTTAATCCATAGGAGGATTTTTGCTAACGTTCTAATATTGATGTAGCGTTACGTAATATTTAGCCAAATTAGCCGCATGGACATTTTTTTCTCTCCTAGCATTGCGACTTTAATATCGAGTATTGCCGGAAAACTACATAACATTACGACTTTTTTCTCCTAATATTCAATGTAATCTTATACTTTGTAATATTACGACTTTTTATAATACTCAAAAGTATGACTTTATTCTTAAATGACTTTGGTACGTAGACGCTAATTTCGCTAAATTGCATCCTCATTTACTATATATCGCATCATTAAATATCATATTATATAAGGATGCTACGCAGCATTCGGACTTTGATCTGGGAATATGACATGAAAATTGCGTAACATTAAATCATTTTTCTCGTCATAATACAGTCAATTATATAGCATCAAGACTATAATATTCCGATTTAAATTCGGACTATAAGATTCCGATTTAAATTCGGACTATAAGATTCCGATTTAAATTCGGACTATAAGATTCCGATTTAAATTCGGACTATAAGATTCCGATTTAAATTCGGACTATAAGATTCCGATTTAAATTCGGACTATAAGATTCCGATTTAAATTCGGACTATAAGATTCCGATTTAAATTCGGACTATAAGATTCCGATTTAAATTCGGACTATAAGATTCCGATTTAAATTCGGACTATAAGATTCCGATTTAAATTCGGACTATAAGATTCCGATTTAAATTCGGACTATAAGATTCCGATTTAAATTCGGACTATAAGATTCCGATTTAAATTCGGACTATAATATTCCAATTTAAATTCGGACTATAATATTCCGACTTTATGAAAAACATGGTGTGAAATGAAAGATATGTAATAAAGCGACTTCAATCTCATAAGAATATGAGTGATATTACATAACATCATTTTCTTCTTGTTAATATTCGGACTTTTATCAGGATTACAAAACAAGCACAGTCGTACCTCTACTTATGAATGCCTCAAGGTACGAAATTTTCAGGATACAAAATCCCTCAGAATGTAAATGCATTTGCTGTATCCGTTATTTTATTTTGAAATTGTCCTGGAAACATTACTGTTTACTTTGGAGCCTCTCAGAACATATGCTAACGTTAGCTTCTTCCTTACTGTACTGTACTACTGCGCGAATAGAACACGTTTTTGCATGCTTGTTATTCATTTCATTAATCATTTTCTCATAATTTTCTTTCATTTTTATCTGTTTCTCGCATCTTTCTTACAAAATGTGGACACCGTCATTTTTAAAGGGTTGAGTTGGTCGTTTTTTTGAGGATCCTGGAACCAATTACGGAATTTACATATAAAGAACTGCTCTACTTACGGAATATTCAAAGTGACGAAAAAAGTTTGTCACTTTAGAGGTACGACTGTATGCGTGTTTTTGGGATGTGGGAGGAAAGCGGAGCACCCTGAGAAAACCCACTCAAGCCCGGGGAGAACGTGGTGAGGACCCACCTAGGATGGAACCCTCGGCCCCAAAAGTGCGAAGCTGACGTACCTTTCCGTTTTTATCCTAGCTAGCATCTTACCTGGCTTAGTGGCGGCGCAGAGCGCGCCGGTGATGTTCTTGCGCAAAGTTTCCAACGCGGCAAAATCATTGACGAAGAAGACTCGCGACAAATCGTGACCGGCCATGATCTCCAGCTCGCTCCTACTGGCTCCTATCACCCCGATGCTGAAGACGCTCACGCCCTTTTGTCGCAGGGCGTCGGACGTCACCTGCAGGTCGGCCGGTTCGGTTGCTTCGCCGTCCGTGATCACCATCAGGACCTGGGGGACGTTCTGCGCCGCCCGCCCGCCGTGCAGGGCGTCGAAGAAGGACAAGGAGTAGGCCAGGGCCTTCACGGTGTGGGTGTTTCCGAAAGGGAGCTTGAGCGCGGAGATGGCTCGAAGGACGTCCTGTTTGGAATCGTATTGGTCCAGGGTGAAGACCAATTCGGTGTCGTTGGCGAAGAGGAGGAGTCCGAAGCGAGTCTGGTCCTTTCCGACCGTGGTCAGGGAGACCGTGGACGAAATGAACTGCAGCATGCTGGTGAAATTGCCATCCACGCTGGTGGAGCCGTCCAGCAGGAAGATGATGTCCGCCTTCTCCGTCTTCTTGCAAACTGCCGGGGGAAAGCCAAGGGAAAAAGACGTCATCCGGTTGTGAATGGGTGGCCAACCAATCGCAGGGCACGAGGAGAACAATCAATCATAGCTGGTGACAATTTAGCCTAAAATTAGCTCAACATTCTCCGTTTTGCAATGTGGGCGGAAACCAGGGTACCCGGAGAAAACCCACACAAGCCTGGGGAAAAACACGGAAATGACACACGGGAAGGTCCGGAGCTGGGATGGAACCCACGACCCTAGAACGGCGAGGCCCACGCATTGGCCTAAAACTGACCTCTCGTCGGATTGCAGATCTCCAAGGCAATCTGGTTCTCCAAGTCCTTCAGGTCGTCGAAGTTCATCTCCAAGGAGACGCGTTCGGCCGACCCGCTGATATCCAGCAGCTGGGTGGCGTTGGCGTCCTCCACGCCGATGGCGTGGACCGTCACGCCCTTGAGCCTCAGCGCAGAAGCGTGCCCTTTCACGTCGTCCTGGGATTCCCCGTCGGTGATCACCACCAACCGTTGACTCACGCCGGGACGCCCCCCTCGGGCGGCGTCGAAGTAAGGCGTCACCCGGGCGATGGCCTCGCCCGTGAGCGTCCCGCCGCCGATCTGCCGCATGGCGTCCACGGCCCGCAGCATCTGGTCTTTGTCGAAGTCCAGGGGGAAGACCAGCTTCTGGAGGGTGCTGTACTGCATGATGCCCACGCGGATGTCGTCCCGTCCGATGTTGGACTTGTTGATGACCGATTTGACAAAGTCCTTCATTTTTTTGTAGTCGGGCGGGTAGATGCTCCCGGAGCTGTCCATCAGGAACAGGACATCGCCGGAGACGCCTTTGCAAACTGGGGACACGGGCCGGGCAAAAGACCACATGGGTCATTTTCACATTGGCATAGATATTATATTTGCCACGTGTCTGTTGGGGTTATTCTGGGATGTTATTATATGATCATTAATAGGTAATGAAGCTATATTTTAATTTGGGCTATATTTTAAGTTAGGACCGAGCAAGCTCGAGGACACTTGACAGGTCACCAAGTTCCGGGCCGAGGACTGTTGATCTGAGTTGGCAATGAAGATCTACCATGGACTCTTAAATTGCTTTGACTTGGATTCCGGCAAATGGCGATCATCGAATCAACTTCCGAAAATACTCGCATATTGTTTAAAAAAATACTGTCGCTCTGTTTACCTTATATGAAATTGTTTGCTTACTTGTGCAAATTCTTACGCAGGGGTTTTTGGTTTCCGACCTGATATGCAATTATTGTGGCAGTTGTTTTTTTGACCTTAAAGGTGTTATTCGGTTAGCTTATGCAATTGTTTGAATCAGATTACCTTAAGTGTTTTGATTATGCGCCGACAAAATGGACAGAGGAGGATGCCGTTTCTTCAGAATCATCTGGGACGAGGACGAGTCAGGGTGGATTCTCCTTGCAAGTTTGTAGCTAGAGTATGTCAATGATGTCTCTCTGTTTTCATTAAAGTATACCTAATAATAAACTTATCATGTCAATATTGTTTATTCATTCATTCATCTTATCCTCACAAGGGCCACGGGGGGGTGCTGGAGCCTATCCCAGCTGAATACGGGCACCACCCTGAATGGGTGGCCAGCAAATCGCACGGCACAAGGAGCCAAATCAGTCATAGCTAGTGACAATTTTTAGCCTACAATTAGCCTAGCATGTTTTTGAACAGGAAGGTCCGGACCTGGGATCGAACCCACGACCCCAGAACTGTGGGGCGCCCTGCGCAGTTGTTGTTTTTCTTTATTTTCTAGTGGCAACGGCATAAATAAATCGATGTAAAGGTATTTCTTTTTTAAAATAAATATGGAAATGTAGGAAATTTAAGATATATAAAATGAATTAAAATGTAAAAATGTCATATTTAAACGTTGTGAAATTAAATCATTTGGGTTGGAGGTAATATATATATATTAAAAAGAAGGAATATATTATTCAATATATAATTCAATTGAAAAGTCGGAACATTATGAGATTAATGTTGACGTACGGCTTTACGATATGATTAGATGTAAGTGGTGATATGACAACTTTGGTTATAAATTCCTATTTTTTTCGTCTTTCCGGGCGTGGCCTGATTGGCCGTGGGTCTCACCTTCGTATGTACAGATGTCGGTGACGATGTTTTCTTTGAGGGGGACCAGAGCGTCGAAATTATCGACGAAAAAGCTCCTCTTGGGGTCGCCGGAAATCTCGTCCAGCTCCTCCTTGTCGGCCTTCTTCACCCCCACGGCGTAGATGGTCACGCCCTGCGCTCGCAGCTTCTGGGCGGGCGCCTTGACTGAGTCATTGGACCTCCCGTCGGTGACCACCACCAGGAACTCGGGCACCTTCCCGCCCCGCGTCTCGGCGGCCCGTCGGAACTGCGGGATCATGAACTCCAGCGCCCTTCCCGTTTTCGTGCCGCCGCCCACATGGAAGATGTCCTCCACCGCCTGCCCCAGACTTTTGGCGTCCGAGTAGGCGCTCAGGTCGAATTCCAAGGCGGGGGTGTCGTTGAATTTGACCGCGCCCATGCGGACGTGCTGAGGCCCGATGCGGAAGGTGCTCACGAACTCCAGGATGAACTTCTGTACGTCCGCAAAGTCCCTGGGATAGAGGCTTCCCGAGTGGTCGATCAAGAAGAAGATGTCCGCTTGGTCGGTTTGCTTGCAACCTGGAACGGAAAACAATCCCTTTTGACTTTTTTTTCCATTCTTATTTTGTACTTCCTTGACAGGTTGAGATTGGCGCAACATGAAAACGCCAGTCCAGTTTCTTATCTCCCAATCGATATGAAGATAGCCATCAAATTATTACTGATTATTGTTAACTATTAAAAAAACTAAAGGGTCATGATTTTGCTTCAAAACCAACATTTGCGTGTCTGGCCATGATTAAACTGGGAAATTTGGACCTAGTGGAGGATTTTGGTGGGCTTTCATTGGCACAAAAACAAAATGGCGTTGACTTTCTCACCTATTTCATATCCCAGATGATGCTATTTACACATGTTGTAACAAATCTAATTGGCCCCAAAAAATTATACGGTAATCCCTCGAATATCGCGGTTCATGTAGACCAGACATGGCCGCAACAATTGAAAAATCACAAAATAGGGTAACCCCTTCAATAACTACCTTTTTTCTGACTCTGCTGAGTCTTACGAGTTTCGGCGTGGATTTACACATTTTTATGGACTATTTACAGTATTTTCACGACTATAAGGCGCACATAAAATTCTTAAATTTTCTCTAAAATAGACAAGGCGCCTTATAATCCAGTGCGCCTTATATATGGACCAATACTAAAATTGTTATCACGATAAAAGAAAATAAATCAGTCGATAGGACAACTACAGCAAGCAGCCCCCGACTCTACTATTTTCCCGTAGATAAAGTACTGCGCAATGACTGCTGGGATATAGAGTTTTTTTTGTCAATACACCCAATGGATTGTGGCCTGGCGATCGGCATCAACACTAGCTAGCTACTATTTGCGAATGGATTGTGGCCTGGCGATCGGCATCAACACAGTTGCGAAGCATGGAAGACAGCCTTGGAATAGTTACGCTAGCTACTATTTGCGAATGGATTGCGGCCGCCTGGACGAACGTATTAAACTCAGCGTTTTCGATGGACAATTGTTCAATTCGGACACAGAAAATGAGGACTTTGATGGTTTTGTGGGTGATGATGACGTGAGTAAGTTGTAAAATGGCTAAATAAAGTACAACCGAACCGAGTCTTGCTTCCGTTGCCTTTTTAAAAACGTGTTTTTAGCGTGCGGGTGTAGCGTGCATTTGGTGCATGCAGCACCAAATGAGTGTGTTCGCCGTTGTAGTATATTGATACTATTAGTGCAAAGTTATCACAACTGTCAACCTGGGCGTATTGACAAAAGGACTATATATCCCAGCAGTCACTGCGCACCGGAAATAGCGTCTGAGGCTGCTTCCATAGAGGCTGCTTCTGTAGACAGCGCTATTACGGTTCGATAATCATCCCTAATTATATATATATATATATATATGCCATGCCTGGCTGCGTCTAAAAGAACGGTGCGTCCTTTGTGTGTGTCAAATACAGAAATAGCACTCGTTATTGACACTGTGGCCAAAAATACGATGCGCCGAATTGTCGTGAAAATACGGTATCTATTTTTTTGAAATAATTAATAGCAGAAAAAACCGTGAAGAAGTGAATTTGCGATTAAGTGAAGTCGCAATAATGGAGGGAAGACTATCTTGGCTTCAGTGTCCAATAGACGCATTTTTGCCCGTGATTTTACTCATGGCTCTAGATCACGGGTAGGGAACCTATGGCTCGGGAGCCACATGTGGCTCTTTTGATGGGTGCATCTGGCTCTTTGCCAACCTGTGAGCTAAAATATGGAAATCGCTGGTGACAGAACGGAGATATTACATCTAAAACTGCTTTAATCTTATTTTTTTTTGCAGTAGATTCTTCTGGAATGCATCCTCATTGATTAGCAACAGCATAAGAATCTTTTAAAAAATATTCCGTTTTTTTCACTTTAAAAGTGGTGAAATTACTAAAAAAAAATTGAAAAGGCACTCGTTTACATGTATGTTTTTTGACTTTTAAATTTGTAGTATGGCTCACAAGCAATAACATTGGAAAATATGAATTGTTTGTGGCTGTCTTCGTCAAAAAGGTTCCCGACCCCTGCTCTAGACCAAAATCAAGGATTTTGCTGGACTTTCATTGAGAAAAAAAAAAAAAAATGACATTTGAATTTTTGTATCTGTTTCCACAAAATGACACACAAAATGGCTCCCGAGCCATAGGTTCCCTACCCGTGATCTAGAGCCATGAGTAAAATCACGGGCAAAAATGTGTCTATTGGACACTGAAGCCAAGATAGTCTTCCCTCCATTATTGTGACTTCACTTAATCGCAAATTTTGGCTTTAGGTCCCCAATAAACATTTTTGGCCACGATTACAGTTACCACTTTGGACCAAATCAATGATTTTGACGGGTTAAAATTGGCTAAAAACGGCCTCTGAGTTTTCCACTTATTTCCTATTCTAGTCTATGCTAGCTATCACATATCAAATTATTATTATTTTTTAAACTGAACGGGGGAGCCGCCACCACCACACCCTGATTTTTGACCCCCCACCCCACCCCCACCCCAGGCTCGCCACTGTCATCTGAGCGCCACCGCGGCCATCCTCACTTTCTTTGATGGTGTCTTTGATGACTTTGGCGCTAACGGATTCGCGCAGGATGTTGTGGCACACGATGCCCTGAAGTTTCTTCTCCAACATCTGGAGCTTGGTGTAGCTGTCCACTTGGAAAATGTGCTTGTTGGGCGGGTGGGACGCCATCTGCCTCAGCTGCTGGCGATCGGCGCCATTGACGCCCACCACGTAGATCTTGACGCCGGACCGTCGCAGCGCCAGAGCGGCGTAGTCCACCTCGTCCTGGGATTTCCCGTCGGTGATCACCACCGCCACCTGCTGGACCTCCTTGTCCTTGCGGCAGCCCTTTTTCTTGGTGAAGACGCTCTCCCGCGTGAAGTTGAGGGCGGCGCCCGTGTTGGTGCCGCCGCCTTTGTAGGGCATCATTTTCAGGTGCGTCAGCAGGTCGCGCTTGTCGTCGAAGGTGTTCAGGTAGAACGGCGCCCTGGCGGAGTCGCTGTACATGACCATGCCCACTTGCACGCCGGTCGGCGCCACGTCCAGCCCGCTCACGATGGAGTGCAGGAAGGAGCGCACCAGCTGGAAGTTGGAGTTGCTGCCGGACTCGTCCACCACGAACACCACGTCGGCCAGCTTGGCTCCTTTGCATTCTGTGGGAGGAGCAAACAAAAAAGGGGCGGTCTCACTCGTGTCCACGGTCTTCAAAAAGGATTTGGGGCATCGTCGCTTGTTACGGTCGTGCCTCTACTTAAGAAATGTAATGGTTCCAGAACTTTTTTCGTAACTTGAAAATTTGGTAAGCAGAAGTGTACTTTATATGTCAATTCTCTCATTCTCTCTTAACCCTTTCAAATTGGTCCAAATGTCCCAATTTTGTATGAGAAACACACAAAAATGAGAGGAAATGATAAGAAAATGATTTATGAATGTCTTAGAATGAATATGAAGCATACAAAATCTATCCGTGTTTGGTAACTTGGATCTTTTTAGTAGCTCGAGGCACTCATTTGCATATAATAAGCTATTGTAACCTGAAAATGTTGTGTCTAGATTCATTCGTAAGTAGAGGTATGACTGAAATTAATTTAAAATGAAGAAATGACAAAATTATTTTAAGAGAAAAATAAGGTGATTTTTTTTCAAAGAAAAATAAATTAAAAACAAAAGTTTTTTTTTTTAAATTACAGAAATTAATTTAAAATGTAGAAATGACAAAATGATTTTAAAGGAAAAATAGGATGATTTTTTTTTTCAAAATAAAATAAATTAAGTCATAAATGAGTAAGAGATTGTTGGCTATTTTACCCCATTTTGCCATTTCAGATATAATATTTAGATTTTTTTTAATAAATTGATTAAAAAAACTGGATTAATAGCCCTGAATATTCCATTTTTTATAGATCTAAAACAATGTTTATTTGAGCTTTTTTAATATATTTTTAGATTTAAAAAAAAAAAAGATTTTTGAACTAAAAACACAGGAAAAAAAATGGATTAAAAAATGACAATGATTGATTTAAAAAGGGGAAAATCAGGAAATTGAATATACATCTATACTCTTCATTTGAATTTGATCCTAAATGATGCAGATTTGGCCCCTGGTGCTAGAAAATGAATTTCATTTTACCTCCAGTCGGATATTCCGGAAGACCCTGGGCTTCCAAAGTGGCCTTGAGACCCGGAAGGAAGTTTGGGGGAGCGGCAGCGCCGGGAAGGCCGGGAACGCCGCCCAAATCCGGCGAACGGGGCAAAGGCGCTCCGAAATTGATGCCCACCACGTTGATTCCCTGGGCCTTCAGCAAACGAGATCGCTTGTCCACCTCGTCGCCGGAATCTACCCCGCTCAAGACGATGAGGAATTGGCGGACGCCCAAGTCCGCTCGGCTCCCCGCCTGCCCGGTGAAAAAGTGCGAGCGAGCGTACTCCAGAGCCGCGCCCAGGTCGCGCCTTTCGTTGCCCTGCGGGCGACGCAGGCGGAAACGGCGGACGGCGTCGGACACTTCTTTGCCGTTCCGGTGATCGTCCAGGTCGAACTCCACTCTGGTGTCCCGGGCGTACTGCGCCAGGCCCATGCGGTGCGCCGACAGGCCGATGGTTATTTGGTTGGTCAGTCGGACCAGGAGGTTCCGGGCCTGTTGGAACTCGTTCTGGGTCAAGCCGCTGTCCACCAGGAAGAAGATGTCCGAGAACTTTTGGGCCAAAGCTGAAAAGCCACATAAGAGACAGATTTTGATCTGCTTTCTAAACAAACACTTTAGCCCAAGGGTTTCAGACTCGGGTAGTTGAGAGGGCCGCTTTAACGTCTACTCAATTTCATGTGGGCCGGACCATTTTAGATATATTTGTTTTAAATAAATGGATTAAAAGAACTTGATTAAAATCCCTCAATATTCATTTTTTTGATAGATCTAAAACAATATTTATTTTAGATTTTTTAAATATATATTTTAGATTTTACAAAATGATTTTTGAACTGAAAACAGAAAAAATGGATTAAAAATTACAATTATTGATTCAAAAGGGGGAAAATCAGGAAATTTAATATACATCCATACTTTTCATTTTAATTTGATCCTAAAACAGAATGTCGGCAGTCATGATTTACTTTCCCGGGCCGCACAAAATGATGCGGCGGGCCAGATTTGGCCCCCGGGCCGCCACTTTGACACATGTGCATTAGCTTATTCACACCGACAAATAAGTGTTTTACACAATCAAAACGATAAGAATAAGACCATTCACATAACTAACCGCTCATTTAGCATCCACAATAATGAATAACTACAGTCAGTACAGTACGTTTACGAGGTTAACTATGCTAGTGTAGTGAATAGTCACTAGCCGCTAGCGCTAGCTTCGTGCTAATCGCTAATTAACGTGATATTTACACAAGAAAGACAGTTTGAATCCCGTAACAATAACCACCGCGTTAAGAACACCGGTTGGTTCTCATGAATACTTAAACAAGATATAATTTATCTAAATAACATTAGAATTTAACATGGAAGTTTAGCATTAACCATTGCTTACCGGAGCTCAACATGGCGACCACAGCTCTTCACCTCAAAATAAACGCACACTTGTTCATTAGAACAAGTAAGCAACTCGTTAGACATCAAAATAAATGTTATAATCATTATTATTCCTGACTGAGGGGCAATTGCTCTGAGGTACAGTGCGCCTAGCAACTGACGTCATCATAACTTAATGAGCGACCCCGGTGCGCCTAGCAACTGACGTCATCATATCTTAATGAGCAGCCGCGGTGTTGTTGTTGTGTCCGTGCCCTGTGATTGGCTGGCAACTCAGACTTGGCTGGGATAGGCTCCCGCAACCCTTGCGAAAATTATTGAATAAATGAATGTTTTATTTTTTTACATTGCATTATGTTGGTACCATAAAATAGACAAGAGCTATTTTGTATAACTATCAAAGAAAAGTGTATTATTCCAAATCAATAAAACTGAATACAGCACTTTCAAAATAAACCATTACAAAGCCACTCTTATTAAACGATGAATCAAAGTCGCAGATTTTAATTCCAAGCTTTTTCTAGGTTAGGTTTTATGAGTAAGTAAATAGTTAAGTTGGTACGTTAGTCGGTCGGAAGAACAAAGCACAACATGATAAAAACTATACCCAAATTATATCTATTTTTTAACCATTTATACACTCATTTTCTGTCGCTTTGTGGGTTTGGCTAAAATACAGTCAAGTACTTTTGGATTTCTAGGAAGAGAAAATGACCAAAGTCCAACCTCTCATGTGCAGAAATATTAGTTTATGACTAATGTGTGGCGTCCAGGAGCTAAAATCTGTTAGCGCCGCTTGCCAAAGCTGGCAGCTGCTTTTTGATTTACAACATGTGATTTTATGTGGAAACTTCTCACAGAAAACAAGCATCGACACAGAATTTTTCCAGTTGTGTATTTTGGCTAGCGACCGCCGCGGTGTCTTTTGTTCTACGTTGTTGTGCCAAGAAATCGGCGGCAGGCCGGATTAAAAATCCTAACGGGCCGTATATGGCCCGCGGCCCGAGGTTGAAAAACTTGTACACACACGATCCGGGGGCGGGGCGAGCGCGCGAATCCCGTTTCGGCGAAACCTCCGTTCGGCCTAACGTTCACTAGGCCGAATGAACGTTCGGCGGAACGTCCATTCGGCGACCTGTCCGTCTGTCAAACGTCTGTCGGCGAAACGTCTTTAGGCCAATCAACCGAGTACCCCCGTATCTCCTCACCTTGCCTCTGGTTATCCACATAGGTGCACACGGTCTCCAGCAGACCGTCGGTCAATTTGCGAAGATCTTGGAAGCTGTCGATGTAGAAGAGAAAGTTCTCCTCGGGCCGGTTGGCGATGGCTCTCAGCTCCTCCCGGTTGGCGTCCCCCACCCCCACGGCGAAGACGATGACCCCGTGCTGCCTCAGGCGCCGGGCTGGCTCCAGCACCTCGTCGGTCGAGTCGCCGTCCGTCAGCACCACGGCGATCTGGGGAACCCTCTGGCCGATCCGGCTGCCCCCGCTCTCGTTAAAGAAGTGGGTCCTCACGAAATCCAGGGCCAGGCCCGTGAAGGTGTTTCCCGACCGGTAGGGGAACTTGTCCAGTTGGGCCAGCACCGACTTCTTGTCCGGGTGGTCTTTCAGCAGGAACTCCTGATGGGGCCGGTCGCTGTACTGCGCCAGACCCACGTGGACTTTGTTGGGAGCCACGTCCAATCCGGAGACCACGGATCGGAGGAACAAGCGGACCTCCTGGAAGTTGGCGTTGCCAATGCTGCTGAAGCCGTCCACCACGAAGACCACGTCGGCCCTGTTGGCTTTGGCGCATTCTGCGAAAAAAGGGGGGGGGGGGGTGACAGGAAATGGCCCAAGTTTGAATTTCATCAAATTCATTCATTCGTCTTTCGGAAAGGTCGCGGGGTCGCCGAAGCCCATCCCGGCTGATTCGGGGCGGAAGGCGGACCACGCCTTAGACTGGTCGCCGCTCTGCCCTCGGGCAACACGGAGACACGACACAAGACGACCATTCGCACTCACAATCATAATCGCCACCAGCGGGAATCGAACCAACGGCAGAGTGTGATAATAACGAAGCTTGATGCGCGTTGCACGGGAATACAACTTGAAGCGTTCGACCGTCAGTACCATTTATAAACATAAAGATGGAGCAGCAGGACCCAAATATTGAACGTTGCACAAAGGTTGCAAATCAATTGAATGATGCCATACAGTGCTACCGCATCATTTATGATGAAAAGAAGAAAACTGCAATCGTCATTAGATAGCTTCTTTCGGCCACTTACTAGTAAATCTCTCTCTCTCTCTCTAATGTATGTATACAGTACTGTATGTATTCTCTCAATTTAATTAAATGTTTTTTTCAGTACAAACCAGTGTGTGTTACTTATACAAGCCTTAAACATACAAATGCACGTATATAAACCTTCAATATACTTATATAGGCCTTAGACATACATTATAATACAAAATATAGCACTGAATCAACTTACGAACAAATTCAACTTATGAACAATCGCTCGGAAACGAACTCGTTCGTAAGTAGGGGAGCGCCTGTATGCGCGAAAATACGGTAACGATCGCTATCGGTCCTGAAAAGGCCATATCGGGCGATCACTCGCAAGACAACGAGTCACAACGTCTTCTCTTTGTTGTCATCCAGGTTCTCATCATAAGTAAGTAGGGGAGCGTCTGTATATATATATATATATATATATATATATATATATATATATAACAGATTTTTTTCCTGCATCGAAATCAGGTCAATTAAAAATAAAGTGAGTTATCACTTAGCAATGAATTTTAAACTCTGTGACATTGGCAAAGAAGACCATTTCCTAATTGGAGATTTTCTTTCTCGACATTCCGGAGCTCTCGCGTCAATGGCGCCCAATGAATCAAAGATACACCAAAGCTAAGCCATCAGTCCACATGTTTCTGCTCTCAGTAGAACCTCAATGTTGATGTTAACTTTTATACCCAATCAAATTCCTTTGAATTAAAATCCCACAACAGATGGACTTGGAGCAATGTGCTGTTTTTTTCCCCCCAAAAGGAATCGGAGTTGGCTTTGATGGTTCTTGCACAATTCTTGATGGATTGCATAAACTTATTTTTTTCTTTTTTTTCTTCATGCGTTGCCATTTTTCATACTCGTAAAAATTCAAAGAAACGTCACCCTTTTTTTTTTTTTTACAAATTATCTGCATATTTATGATATTATTTATGTTTCAATTATATTTGTTTAGCTCTAGTGTATATCATTTTTCATGCCTATTTATTATGTGCGCACTTTATGGTGAAGCTTTGAATTTCATTGTAAGATGACAATAAATGCATTCAATTTTTTTCACGGATTCATTTTTTTGCAACTTAGTTTTCGTGACTGATTTTTTTTAATTGGTTGTTTTTGCAGCTTGGTTTTTATTTTAAGAAATATTATTATTTTTTTGTTTTGTTCATTTTTTATTTTATTTTAATCGGTGTTTCAAATTAGCCACATATTTTGCAACTTTAGTGCCATGGAATATTCCAATTTAGCTCTCGAGCTAGTTTTTTAAGATCCAGGTCATTCAAGGTGACTGCGCTAACGCTAACGCTAACGCTAACGCTAACGCGGTGCATTGCCAAAAAAGCTTTTCCAACGAGTCCAACTTAAGCAACCATATGTGCGTTGTGCATACAGTAAATCGTTGCCAATCATCTGAGACCAATAAAACGGAACAAAAGCTGTTTATAATGTGGTGTTGACTTACCGAAAATGAATAAATTGCACTCTTGAGCAATGTTGAACCCGCATATTATGGGAATGTGCAAGCGGGGGAGAATAAAAGAGGTTGAGTGGAAACATCTTGGGCTAAATGATATTTTCTGGTTGGGATAATTCACGGGAAAAATCATTATTAAGTGTAAACCAAGAATATAATCATTGTATAAATGGAGTCGCAAATATTACCCTGCCTGCTGCTGACCAGAGTTAGTCTCCGACACCCCCGTACACCATTGTGAAGGTAAACAGTACAAATTTGTAATTCAAAAAATAGTTTGGTTAAAGTTTTCCTCAATATTCAATTTTTTTTTTATTGTAATGAGATTTTTGTTTCTATTTGAACTTCGTATGTATTTTTTTTTTAATTTAGGTTTCCAATTTTTGGTTGAATTTTTCCATTTAGTTTTCGATATTTTAATCTTCATTAGTATTTTGATTTACCGTAATTTAATCTAGGCTTATATGTGAATAGTTTTTTTGCAAATTTGGTAGGTATGGCTTATGAAAAATTGCTGTAATTGCAATCATGTTTTTTTCCATGTAAATGGCATTAATTACATGTAAAGGGTTAATTTTGCTGATTAAGATGGCCGCAGTGTGTGGTTTTTGTGCGTGTGAGATGGTGCTCTATACGTGCTGGAATGCAGGAAGTGAGGTCATAGCGGCCAAACGACACCTACCGATCTTCTGTGCGCCGTTGCCATGGATACGGATGGCCAGCAAGAGAAGGAGGAGACTCCGCCCCCACGCCATCCCGATTACTTTCTCCTGAAACGAGAGCGGCAAGCGTAAATATTCCGAAGGAAAACCACACGCTCTTGTGCTATGACGGGCTGAAGGCTGACGGGCTGGCCAATGGGGTACTCGCTACTAAGTGGAATGGTCATTTTGCACGAGGTCCGCCATTGACCTCCAATTTGGAGTGGGAGGGGCAAATGAAGAAATGCCCCTCCCACTCCAGATTGGAGTTCAAGCGGCGTCAATGGCGGCCGATGAGTTAACAAGGAAGTGGTCTGAAAATGTCCGCAAATGAACAGGAATTGACACAAATCTGGGATTGAACCCACGACCCCAGCCCGGCGAGGCCCATGCGCTAACCACCGGGAGATGCTAAACATTCAACAAAAAATGAACAGGAAATGACCCAAAATGTGCAGGAAATGACACAAAAACCACACAAATTGAACCCAGAGCGCCCCCTAGCGTACAGTTCGGCCCAAAATGAACAGGAAGTGTACCGAAAGCCACAGGATTTAAAAGAAAGTCACCCGAAAAAGCCCTGAAATCACCCGGAATAACCAATAGGCAGAAAGGGCCCCACCATCAACAGGAAATGACCCAAAATGTGCAGTTCGTGAGTCCAGAACGCCCCAAAATGTACAGGAAATGACACAAAAACCACACAAAGTGAACCCAGAGCGCCCCCTAGCGTACAGCTCGGCCCAAAATGAACAGGAAGTGTACCGAAAGCCACAGGATTTAAAAGGAAGTGACCCGAAAAAGCCCTGAAATCACCCGGAAGTAGCCAATAGGCAGAAAGGGCCCCACCATCAACAGGAAATGACCCAAAATGTGCAGTTCGGGAGTCCAGAACACCCCAAAATGAACAGGAAATGACACAAAAACCACACAAAGTGAACCCAAAACGTGATTTTAGACTTTGGACTCCGGTCTGAGCGAGGCCGCCAATGCCACTGATGTTATTTGTTAGCGAGGAGTCACTTCCTGTTGCATTAGACGGACCGCAGATGTCTGCTACCAGAGCCATCTGCTTGCGTTTAAAGCCGCGGCTTCGACCGTGGCGAGCGCCAAACTCTTTGGAATGCGGTCCGCCTGCCAGCCCGACGCAAGAAGATCATCGAGATGATTGCGAGGAAAAACGAGAAGGAGTCGTAGGGTTTAAAAACGTCAAATCGAGGATCTCGTTCGAGGAAAACCGCCGTGAAAGATCCAAAGCTAACGCTAATGTTTTTTTTGGGCTAATAAATCTTGTGTTTTTTTTCCCACAGGAAGTCGTTGAGTCAAACGGCGATTAAACAGAATTTGTTATGATAAGACGTGTCTCAAAAATGACATTAGTGCGGTCATTTTCATTTTTATGACTTGAACGGGTTCATTTTAGGCTGCTTAGGTTACTTCCTGTTCTTTTTAAGACATTCTAGGCTCAATTCTCGTACTTTTTGCAGCACGACGAAGACACTTGTAGTTTTAAGAGCAATTTTACGGGGAGACTACCATACATTTTGGATGGTTTACTATGTGAGTGAGTGCGAGCCCCCCCCAAAAGGTTAACGGGGCAGCTGCATGTATTTATCGCAGATGAGAGGAGGGCTTACACATGGGATGAAGATGTTCATAAATTAGCTTGCCTCAAGCGGAATGTATGTATGCGTGTCAAAAAGCCGCTTTTATGGCCTCGTGAAGGAAGATAACGGTGAGAGACGATAAGTCAACTAAAGACCGACAGCACAAAAATGCCTTTTTACAAGTAACGTTTTTGGATATATCCAATATATACATATATATTTTTAAATCAAACAAATAACTACGTAACTGGGCCACTTCCTGTTCTTCTTTGGCCATTTCTTGTAGCTAATTGGGCATTTCCAAGTCACTTCCTGTTGATTTGCTGGCACTTACAAGTCACTTCCTGTTGTCTTTAGGGAATTTTTGGGTAACCAGTTAGCCGATATTGACGTCCGATGGTGAGTGGCGGCTAAACATTTGATTTGGAGTCACTTTCTGTACACTTTGGTAGATTCTGAGTCACTTCCTGTCCTTTTTTGGCCATTTCTTGTTGCTAAAAAGCCTTCGAAAGTCACTTCCTGTTGCCTCTAGGGAATTTTTGGCTAACCACTTAGCCGATATTGACGTCCAATGGTGAGTGGCGGCTAAACATTTGATTTGGAGTCACTTTCTGTACACTTTGGTAGATTCTGGGTCACTTCCTGTCCTTTTTTGGCCATTTCTTGTTGCTAAAAAGCCTTCGAAAGTCACTTCCTGTTGCCTCTAGGGAATTTTTGGCTAACCACTTAGCCGATATTGACGTCCAATGGTGAGTGGCGGCTAAACATTTAATTTGGAGTCACTTTCTGTACACTTTGATGGATTCTGGGTCACTTCCTGTTGATTTTGAGGCATTTCCAGGTCACTTCCTGTTGCCTATAGGGAATTTTTGGCTAACCACTTAGCCGATATGGACGTCCAATGGTGAGTGGCGGCTAAACATTTAATTTGGAGTCACTTTCTGTACACTTTGACGGATTCTGGGTCACTTCCTGTTGATTTTGAGGCATTTCCAGGTCACTTCCTGTTGATTTTGAGGCATTTCCAGGTCACTTCCTATTAGATTTAGGGCACTTGTGGCTCACATTCTATTCATTCTTGCTTACTCGGAGATGATTTGGAAGCAAGACGGGCAACGAGTTCAGTACTTGTTGCGTATTAGTTTACACATGGTGTATTTGCATAGAACAGGGGTCGGGAACCTTTTTGAAAGAGAGAGCCATAAACAATTACTATTTTCAAATGTTATTCCTTGAGAGCCATACTCACAATTTAAAAGTCAAAATACATGAAAATGTGCCAATTTTTTTAGTCATTTTACCACTTTTAAAGTGCAAAAAGTATTTGAATTCTTTTGACAACATTGTTACGCTGTTGCTAATCAATGAATATCAATGAGTATTAATGAGAGAATAGATGCAGAAGACTCTAATGGAAAAAAAAATCAATGCCACAGTGCCGACGTGACGTTCCTATTGGTGCATTCAGGACTCGGCTCTCTCACCACCGGTTTCCATATTTTAGCTCAGAGCCATATGCAACCATCAAAAGAGCCACATGTGGCTCCCGAGCCATAGGTTCCCTACCCCTGGCATAGAAGTTGAGTTTGAAGGCGGCCAGGCGAAACAGAGCTCCCCCAAAGAAGGGGGCCCTTCTAACGCAAAGCATGTGACGCTAATCACGGCCAGACAACTTGATGGACTTTGTTTACGCGCTTGGCTGAAACGGCCTCCTCGGCTTAAGGTTTTCGCCGCTAGATTAACCGGGAAGGAGGGAGGGAGGGGCCTGGTTTACGGGGAGCGCCCCATTGGTTCTCGGTGACGCCATTTGAAAAATGAGCGGGGCCTTGGAGGGTCCAAGGGCAGCGGTTCTTGATCCAGGTTTGGCTTTCATTTGGGCTGCTCCTGTTTGTCTCGCTGCTGATTCTATTCCCGTTCTTGCCATTCCTGCTCCCGTTCCTTCTCCTCCGTATCCTTGTTCCTATTCCTTCTCCTGATGGAGTCGTTCCCGTTGGTTGCCCTCATTCTAGAACTCACTCTTGTTCCCATTTGGTTGTTATTCTCTTTCCACTTCTCCTGGTTTCCAGCCTCCTTCCTGCTTTTATTCCACTTTGTTCATTCCGTATCATTTGGAACATTTGGCTTTGCCCGTTGTCACGGATGGCTCCCGTCCGATTCCCACTCCCCTATTTCTATTCCTGTTTTCGCCATCCGGGTCGAAGGACCAAATGATGGATTAATTATTAATACAATTTAATTAACATGGAAGACATCTTTAAACATACACTGATTACAACTTGCAAGGAGAAATCACTCATGACACGCCTTCGTTTCTGACGAGCGGCATACTCTTCTCATCTATTTAGTCGCGCCATACTCGAAACATTTAATGTCATCTGATTCAAAACAATCGCATAAGCTAACCGAATAACACCATTAAGGTCAAAAAACAACTGCTCCTATTAGATCGAAACCAAAAACACCTGCGTAAGAATTTGCAGTATAAGCATAATCATTTCTTTAGAAGGTAAATTGCCGGCGTCCCAGTCAAAGCAATTTAGGAGTCCTTTGTAGATCTTCAATGCGAACTTGCATCTGGGTGTCTGGCTTGCATCGAGGTCTATCTCCCACTAAACAGTCCTTGGAGCGTCAACAAGCTGGAGCCAGCTGTCCTGGAGGGTGACCTCCAGTTTGCCCCAGTCTCAAATTAAAGACACTCTTGTACAAAAGTCATTCAAATGCATACATCTATAATATTATCCAGAATAACCCCAACACCGCTCCTATCCTTTCTCTACTCCCCGTCCCGCTAATCATGGCGGTTTTCGCCGATTGGCTATCTGTCCTTCCTATTTTTGAGCCTTTTCGTCCTTCTCGTCTCCGCAGACATGTTACGTCAGAGCGCCGATTCTTGAAAAGCCATTAGCAGAACAACAAACATATTCAAGTGGATTCCATTTGGATCACGACGGACGGCCATCTGGATCCGGTGGGCAATTTGGACGGCCCAGCCTGTAAAAGGTCCACTTGTTTTTTTTCTGCTGCGATGCGACCAATGGCAGCTGCTATGGCCAAAGGCCGTCCTCGTACTGTCGCGCGTCCCATCTGGAGAACAGATGCGCTTTTTTGGGCCGCGTCCCCATTTCGTCTGGTCCCAAAACCAGCTTCATATTTTCACTTGAAGAAGAAATCGAGGAATTGAAACGGCGCTAAGACAAACGCAACCTTGGCCGGCTCGCCGTATTTCAGGAACGCGGCGCTCGGTCCACCATGCCAAGTCCATTTCCCAGCCCGGCGCGCAGCGTCGACGCTTTTACTGGCGGTTCTGGTCTTCTCGCCGCTGGAATATTCAAAAGTCCCCTCGCTCGCTAACAATCCATCACGATGACTACGTCATTATTAAATCTGGACAGAACGACATTTACGGGCTAAAACATTCATCAAGCGGGAATATTTATGAGCCTCCATCGGTGGGGAAAGAGAATAGCGACACCGCTAAAAGAATGAATAGAAACACATTGAAAAGGTCAGCCGGAAAATAGCATGTCATGCTAGGGCGCTAACATCATGTCACGGGGAGTATTAAGAAATGTTCTCGGGGATTGGTCGCCTTACCCAGGATGAGCGTCAGCTCGTCCAATGGCGTGGCGTCCGTCCAATTGGAACGACATGTTGATCGCGTTGTGTTCGTGTCCTCCAATGACTCTCTTTTCAGCTAATATAGTTCATTAGGCTCAAAGAGAAGGGGGCGGGGCAACACACCTGCCACTGGTTGGTGCGTCCGGTATTTAGGAACACCTGCTCCAATCAGTGCATTGTCCGAGTATTGCTTGCCCCGCCCTTGCTTCGCCGACTTTTTATCAAGTGGGATGGCTGGGACAGGATTAAAAATTTCATTGGAACCTTGCCCCTACCAACATGGCCGTCTTGAAGAGGACAAATTGAATAGAGGCATGAAAGTTTTTTTCATGCCCCTACCAACATGGCTGCCCTCACCACATGTTGATAGAGGCGTACAAGTTTTTTTTCATGCCCCTACCAACATGGCCGTCTTGAAGAGGACATATTGATAGAGGCATGAAAGTGATTTTCATGCCCCTACCAACATGGCCACCCTCACCACATGTTGATAGAGGCGGATACGTTTTTTTCATGCCCGTACCAACATGGCCGTCTTGAAGAGGGCATATTGATAGAGGCATGAAAGTGATTTTCATGCCCCTACCAACATGGCCGTCTTGAGGAGGACATATTGATAGAGGCATGAAAGCTTTTTTTTCATGCCCCTACCAACATGGCCGTCTTGAAGAGGTCATATTGAGGCATGAAAGTGATTTTCATGCCCCAACCAACATGGCCACCCTCACCACATGTTGATAGAGGCGGATACGTTTTTTTCATGCCCGTACCAACATGGCCGTGGTGAGGACATATTGATAGAGGCATGAAAGCTTTTTTATCATGCCCCTACCAACATGGCCGTCTTGAAGAGGACATATTGATAGAGGCATGAAAGTGATTTTCATGCCCCTACTAACATGTCCGCCCTCACCACATGTTGATAGAGGTGGATACGTTTTTTTCATGCCCCTACCAACATGGCCGTCTTGAAGAGGACATATTGATAGAGGCATGAAAGTGATTTTCATGCCCCTACCAACATGGCCGTCTTGAGGAGGACATATTGATAGAGGCATGAAAGCTTTTTTTTCATGCCCCTACCAACATGGCCGTCTTGAAGAGGTCATATTGAGGCATGAAAGTGATTTTCATGCCCCAACCAACATGGCCACCCTCACCACATGTTGATAGAGGCGGATACGTTTTTTTCATGCCCGTACCAACATGGCCGTGGTGAGGACATATTGATAGAGGCATGAAAGCTTTTTTATCATGCCCCTACCAACATGGCCGTCTTGAAGAGGACATATTGATAGAGGCATGAAAGTGATTTTCATGCCCCTACTAACATGGCCGCCCTCACCACATGTTGATAGAGGTGGATACGTTTTTTTCATGCCCCTACCAACATGGCCGTCTTGAAGAGGACATAGAGGCATGAAAGTGATTTTCATGCCTCTACCAACATGGCCGTCCTGAGGACATGTTGATTGAGGCATGAAAGAGATTTGCGCGATAACGAGAAGAAAAAAGCCCGTCTACGAGTTGGCCCGTCACAAAAAGAAGTTTGACAGCAGCGCTGTAGATCGTCAAAGCGCAACGATAACGTTACATAAATATTATTCTCCCGTCGAAAAAAAACTCCCCCGGGGAAGACGTCTCTCAAGGAGTGGGCGGGGCCATTTGCTAATTCCCGTCAGGCGCCCTGGAAACCCAAAAAGAGCAATTTCCTGGACATCTTCTCTCCAGAAGGTCCTGATGGAGGCGGCAGGAATGTCGTTGGCGGCGGCGGCGTTAATCGTGACCAAATAAGGCAAAGCGGGGCCCCGGCCGGGCCCCGCTTTGGGGCCCATTTTGGGGGCCCGGGGCCGACCGGCGTTCTGACTGACCTACCGATCGTTTGTCCAATTTTGCATATACGTATAGGACATTTTCAAGTCGTATAAAATGTGTTGATTTTATGAAACGGGGGGTGCTGGAGCCTATCCCAGCTGACTTTCGGGACTTTACAAAACACTGTTTTCCAGACTGTCTAATTATGTTTTCATTATTTTTCGCTTTTTGGGGGCGACTTTTGGTGGTTTTCACCATTTTTCTGCATCGCTTTACATTTTGTGTGTGTGTGTTTTTTTTTTTTTGTTTTTTTTCAATCTTTTTGGCTGTTTCCAATCTTCCACATGTCGAAGCCACCGTCCGCACATCAAAAAAAAAATGAACACCCATAAATTTGGACAGAGAGCATGATGTGGATGCGCATGTTTTACTTTGAAAATCCCCGAGCAGACTGCAACACTTTAACATAAATGAAATGTGATAAGATGATGTCATATAGGCATATCTATTAAAACGTGTACATAAAGTTGACCGTGGCCAAGTGGAAACATATGAGGTGCACTCTTAGGAATTTATTAGCATCTGCCTCCGCAATGTGCTCATTTCCCATCCTCATATTGAACAGAAAGCTCATTTATGGGAAACCAACTGCCAATTAATAATAATAAAAAAATTGAATACTATAATAAAAAAATCATAAAATAATAACAACATGATATATACACACATCTATACACACATAGTATATATATATACACACACACATATATACATACACCTAAAAAAAAAAATATATATATATATATATATATATTTTTTTTAGGTGTATATATATATATTTTTTTAGGTATATATATATATATATACACCTAAAAAAATATATATATATATACCAAAAAAATAACAAAATATATATATATTTTAGATATATATATATTTTAGGGTGTATGTATATATATATACATACACCCTAAAATATATATATATTTAGGTGTCTATATATATATATATATATATATATACATACACCGATATATAAATATATATTTTTTAGGTGTATGTATATATATACCTAAAATATATATAGTTATTTTTTTGGTATATATATATATATATATATATTTTTTTTTAGGTGTATGTATATATATATATACCTAAAAAAATATATATATACACCTAAAAAAAAAATATATATATATATATATATTTTTTTTTTTGATGTATATATATACATACACCCCAATATATATATATATATTTTAGGTGTATGTGTGTATATATATATATATATATATATATACATATATATATATATTTAGGTGTATGTGTATATATATATATATTTATATATTTATATATATATATTTTTAATGGCCAAAAAATAGTCCGTTTCCCAACGTGTCAATTCAAATAAAGTTTTTCTTGATTTTTGTTCCATTCTGCTTGGTTGTCGTCACATACAATGAGAAAACGAAGCAAAAGTTCGCAATTCTTTGCATTATTTCATTTTTGTGATGCTTGAAAAAAAGCCTCCTCAAATAGCAAACAGACATGTCTTGAAGCGGGGGTGCCGTGACAGAACAGAACAGAACAGAACAGAACACTACACGTGCGCTTCTGCTTTCACTTAATCAGCTTTCCCCATCAAAAAGAATTTTGCCTCCAAAAGACATTTGAAAGTGATGAAAAAAAAGCCCCTCTCAAGTTTCTCAACAAACATTCCATCCGTCATCAATGAATCCAAATATTTCATATTAAAAATGGCTTTTTTTCCCCAAAAGGTAATAATGAGCATCCCAACTTATGGATGTCCAATCCATTTCCTAATATTTTCTACTAACCAATTTCTGCCAATGGGTTGTTTCGTTCGCCTCTTCCAGTGTAACTGGATTGGACGTCCATTCCCGTCAATGGCAGCCCCCGCCCCCCCCACCCACCTACCTAACAACTGCGGCCCCCCATACATACAAGAGAGAATATACTTACAAGTCGCAGTTGGGACGTCCACTGCACACCAAAACCTCGGTTAGCGCGGCCTTATAGGGTGCTGCGGCGTGGGTCTCGTTGGACACGCCCCCCCCCAGACCACTACGGCACCCCCTCCACTCACACACACACACACACACTCGAGGGTGTTTCAACCTGCCTTAACTACTAAGAGGTGAAGAAGAAAAGTCTTTCAGGACTCTCCAGTTTGATGATTAAAAAAATAGGAAATGAAATCCAACTGGCTAAATGCTAATTAGCATCTGTTTTCGACACCTGTTTCCAATTGGGAGTCATTTAACTTTTGTTTGTCAAAGTTGAGCTCTGGAATTCCCCCAAAATGGAGGATTTGGAGAAAAAAGGCCTGGGTTTGGGTTCTATTTATTATTTTTTGGAGGTCCTTTTTTTAGTAGATCGGTCCATCAAATTTGGTTGCAACTGGATGCAAATTTGGTTATTACGAACCAAAATGGCGGACTTTTTCAGGTAATATACCTTGAGATTTTTTGGGCGGTCTCTTTACGAGAGATTTGTGCACCAAATTTCTGTTTTTTAGGTGAAACTGATCACCAGAGCGGATTTTAAAACAATTTACTGCATTGAAACTGGATACAAACGGGTTATTATGAACCAAAATGGCGGAATCTAAGTTGATTTCTAGGTCATGGTGCCTGAGGGTTATTTTTTTGTAGGTCCTCTTGTGGTAGAGGTGCCCACCAAATTTTAGGTTGCTATGTGAAAGTGATAACAAAAAAAATAAAAAAAATCCAGGTCTTTACAACTGAAACAAAATGGCCGTTTAATTGAAAATTTTGGGGTGAAGCTCCCAGAGACGTTTTTTGGAGGTCTCATTACGATAGGTGTGTCCACCAAATTTCAGGTTGTTAGCTGGGTGGGCCTGATTTTTTTTAGTAGTTTGTTTTTAAACTTCACAGCGTGATGCAACCCAATGAAAATTGCTTGTTAGGAGCCAAAATGGCGGACTTTTTCTTCCATTTACAATTTAGATGGATGTGTTCACATGGGGCACACCCAAAAAACTTTGTGTACATCTTCAAGAGGATGCAAAGGCTCGCAAACATTGTAGAAAAATCAAAAAAAAGATGGCAAAAAAACCTTTTTAGGCATGCCGAGATCACCCCCCAAAAAACTCTTTCTATCATTGACTCGTCATAAAAATTACAGACTAATTTCAAGTGGGCCAAGTGCTCGGAACCAAGAGCAAACAAAAAAGCTACTGTAAACAATAAAGCACCAGAGGCCCAATCAAGAAATGGCCTTGTCGACATGTGTTTGAATTTAATCACAATGGCCAGCCAGGAGGACCACGTCATCCTTGAAATTCGCTCAATAAGAGGTGAACGGGACCAGTTTGACACTTGATCCTTTTCTTGTTCAGACCAAAATGGCAGCCTCCCCGTTTCTTTTCCAACATGGGTTCTTGAGACTTTTTTGTAGGTCTACCTGTGCTAGATCTGTCTACCAAAATTCAGGTTGCCAGGTCAAACGGGCTTTGGGGGCTGAATTTTTAAACAATCCTGCTAAGCCAAACTGACCCTGAAAGGACTAGTTCAGACCAGATTCGCAGCCTCTTCGTGTCTTTTCCAACATGGGTTCTTGAGACTTTTTTGTAGGTCTACCTGTACTAGATCTGTCTACCAAAATTCAGGTTGCCAGGTCAAGCGGGCTTTGGGGGCTGAATTTTTTAAACAATCCTGCTAACAAGCCAAACTGACCCTGAAGGGACTGGTTCTGACCAGATTGGCAGCCTCCCCGTGTCTTTTGCAACATGGGTTCTTAAGTCTTTTTTGTAGCTTTACCTGTGCTAGATGTGTCTACCAAAATTCAGGTTGCCAGGTCAAACGGGCTTTGGGGGCTGAATTTTTAAACAATCCTGCTAAGCCAAACTGACCCTGAAAGGACTAGTTCAGACCAGATTCGCAGCCTCTTCGTGTCTTTTCCAACATGGGTTCTTGAGACTTTTTTGTAGGTCTACCTGTACTAGATCTGTCTACCAAAATTCAGGTTGCCAGGTCAAACGGGCTTTGAGGGCTGAATTTTTAAACAATTCCAACAAAATCCGGAAAATCTTCACCATTTCCCGTTCACTATTTGATCACTTTTCAAGGTACTGTCTCCCTCTAGGGACGGGGCGAGATGTGCAGCAAAATCAGCTTCTTGTTTGTGAATTTTTCAACAGAAACAACTTGCGTTTTCAACCAAAACTGAGCCAGCATTCGGACGAGAACAAAGAGACGACAAAGACGTGCTTTTGGTCCTAACGTTTATTGGTCTAAAGGGTCGGCGGGCGAGAAAAAGAAGCACACACACACACACGCACACACACACGGCTTTCCGACGAAAGCGTTCGGCGTTTACTAGGGTGATCCTCAACATTGACATATTTATTTTTATTCCATTCTCTTTTAGAAAACACACCAAATCAAAGACAACATACAGAGTTGTACACTTCTTTTTACTTTCATATTTATGATAGCACACACACGCCCACGCGCGCACACACACGATTGGCTACGCTTACAATGAAAACTACACATCCTACGGCACGGTACACGTTGACAAAAGTGAGCAAGTTGTTTTTTTTTTGATACATTGAATGAATCCAGAAGGGGGGAAAAAAGCCTCAAAGAGACCTTTGTTGTATTTTTCTTGTTTGAATTATCTGGACAACAGATGGGAAAAAAATCCAGCCAATTTATTGCTTTGTTCTTTTTTTTTTGCTGACCGATTCTCCCTACCCAAATTAAACTTGAATTGAACTCGTTGGCTGCCAGCCCGGGTATAGGGTATGTGCTGTGGTAGTTAACAAAAGAGTGTTCCCTTATTACCGCGTACATTTCAAATAAATAAATAGCTAATAAAGCCCAAATAAAAAGTTAAAAAAAAATTAAGTCAAGGGATGGCATTAAAAAAATATAAATATTTTTGTTCACGGAAATAATGTAATGAATGCTGAAGAAATCATAAATACACACATTAAAAAAAATGAAATATAAAAAAATAATCTCTGAAAATAAATAAAATACAATGAATGAAAATGAGATGATTCTTCTATGACAAATTAATTAAATGTCTATTCATTAGTATATAAAAAAAGGACTAAAAAAGAAAATAGGATACCTAAAGTTTTGAGACATTTCCCCATTCAGTTGGATGAGAAAGTGTCCCAAAACTTTTGACCAAGGGTTAAATATAGAAAACTAACATTTACAGCTACTAAAATCCAAAAGTAAAAAAAGAATCATACATTTAAAATAAATAAAAAATACAAATGAATTTATCTTTCGTACTGCTTATCCTCTCAAGGCTCGCGTGGGGTGCTGGAGCCTGGCTAATCAACAGGAAATGGCCCTTAACTGGCAGCCAAAGAGTTAAATTGCTGGAAATTGTTGTTCTGATACTTCTAGCCTGCTTGTTTTTTTTAAATCTTCCTCAATTTATTTACCTATTTATAATTATTATTTTTTATATACATTTTTAAGATGAAATAACTCCCGAAATCTACTTCCTGTCTCCGTTTCGAGTGCTAAAACGATTTGATTTGACGGCGCGTGACGTTTAAAACTCAAAACGCTACAAAACATTTGTCGAGGAAGAATGGCACACTCAAAACAATTAAATAAAGCGACGGGTTAAAAGCTGCAAAGTTGAAATTGTCTGCTTAGGTAGAATTTGTGCTCTTTTATTTTGGCGGTGTGCGCTTAGTGCAAAGGCTGCTCGATTTAAAACGCAATTGTTTTTGCACACCTTCACCTTTTCTGCTTTGTTTTTATATTTCAGCCTTGTTCCAAAATGGGTTACCCTCATTTTTTTCCACCTTTAGTGTGCTTTGTGGTTATTCCGAAAGGATTAAATGAAAAATCTGAAGGTCACGTTTAAGAAACTTTGAGTTTGAAATAAATCAAAAGGTTAAAAAAAAACTATACTCAACCATTGACGTCCAATTCATTTGAACCCGGGAGGAATGGCAGCAGCGACCTCTCATCTCTAATGAATTGGACCCCATCAATAGCAGTGAATACTGTAAATTTAATTAATGTGAAAAAAGAAATTAAAATGAATGTAATCCACTTTTTTTCAGGAATAGGCATTACTATCATATTTTTGTACATCTACTCGTGTTTATATTTATGGCTGCTATCCTATAAAATGGCAGTTTGGACAGAAAAGATGAGGAGAAACTCAAAATCTACCCTGTGCTGTTCCAATCTCAGCCCTTGGCAGTGAACTTCCGGTACGGCGCCTCATTTACGCGTCATCAACGCCATCTACGGGTCAAATTGTGTGCTATCGTTTTGTGGAGGGAAAAAGTAAGCCAACCGGGAGATACCACCGAATGACAAAGGAGGGGGGTGTATTGCACACGAAGGGTCCATATTGCACTATAATCACGCTAACATTCACTTCACACAGGTCATTGTTATTATTAATATCGTTTCATATATTACCATCATCTCTCATCTCGTACATACTTTACAAATATCTAGTGTTGCACCGATACAGATACTCGTTTATGATTGCTAAATTACGACCCCCCCCCCCCCTCCCAATATGGCCGCCCCGAGGTGGCGTTCCCATCAAAGTCAATGTACTGACGTTCAAAACGAGTCATAACAAGCTTGTTTCTTTGAAATGGTATTTTTAACCATGTGAAAATATCCACTTCAAATGGATTGGACATTTAGTAGTCATTAAACTCGTGAATTCGTGTCTAAAGCGCGAAAAGACGTTTCGCCGCCCCTCCCAATATGGCCGCCCCGAGGTGGCGTTCCCATCAAAGTCAATGTACTGACGTTCAAAACGAGTCATAACTAGCTTGTTTCGTTGAAATTGTATTTTTAACCACGTGAAAACATCTGCTTCAAATGGATTGGATGTTTAGTAGTCATAAACTCGTGAATTCGTGGCTAAAGCGCAAAAAGACGTTTCGACGCCCCTCCCAATATGGCCGCCCCGAGGTGGAGTTCCCATCAAAGTCAATGTACTGACGTTCAAAACGAGTCATAACGAGCTTGTTTCATTGAAATGGTATTTTTAACCACACGAAAACATCTGCTTCAGATGGATTGGACGTTTACTAGTCATAAACTCGTGAAAGCGCGAAAAGACGTTTCGACGCCCCTCCCAATATGGCCGCCCCGAGGTGGCGTTCCCATCAAAGTCAATGTACTGACGTTCAAAACAAGTCATAACGAGCTTGTTTCATTGAAATGGTATTTTTAACCACACAAAAACATCTGCTTCAAATGGATTGGACGTTTACTAGTCATAAACTCGTGAAAGCGCGAAAAGACGTTTCGACGCCCCTCCCAATATGGCCGCCCCAAGGCGAGGGTTCCATTAAAATCGATAAACTGACGTTCAATTCGAGTCATGTTTCTTTGAAATGTGATTTTAACCACGTGAACGCGCCTGAGATTTACTCATTGTCAGGTTTTGACGGTTCAGGATGTCCAATCCTTCGGAAGTGGGAGAGTGGGCAGCGAATGGAAAAAAAATGGCTGCCACTTACCAGCTTCACATGGTTTGGATGTCTACCAATTAATAAATTCATTTGAATTCATGGCAGAAACGTGAAAAGACCATTTATCACCCTTACCGACATGGCTTCCGGGCGGCCATGTTGGTAAGGGCGACTCACTACAAATCCAATGCACTGACTTTCAAATGAAGTCCTAACTAGCTTAATTTTTATCTTTCAAAGATGATTGGGTCCACGTCAAAGTATCTGCTTTCGACTCGTTGACGTTTGTAGCCGTCCCAACCATTCGAAGTGGGAGGGTCGGCAGGCAATGAACACGTTGCTTCTCATCGGGACATTTTTCCCCGTACTCGTCGCTAGTATCGGCGCAACGCTAGCTACAAGCACCCGGAAAGGAACAATAACAAAGCTTTTCCACCCGGTAGCCAATGGAAAAGCGGCATTTCATGTTTTTTGATACTTTTTCACTTCCCGATAGCCATACGTGTACATACATCCATTTACATACATGTACATAGTTGGACATGCATAAGACGAGGTGGCGAAGGAGGCGGCTGGGGAAGGTACGAAAAAGGGTTTTTCTTTACAAAGGGATCGACGGGCCAGGCTAAAAACCAAAGGGGGCGTACCGAGGGCGGGCGGTTTTGTCGCGTTGTCGCTGCCCGCGCCGCTTCAACGCGATAAAACCAGCTGACGATCGCGCCGCCATTTTGGGGGAACCAAATCAATCTAAAGGGCAAATTGAGGCTCGGTGAGCGCGACACCCGCCGCCGCAAAACAAACCCGAAACGCTTCGTCGTCAACAAAATGGCCTCTTTGTTTAAACAAAAAAATGAAATCAAATAAAGGCATCGAATGGAAATATTTGCGTACGCGCGGATGGGATATTGGATTTTTTTGCACGGCCCGGAACGGCGAGCCTCCCAGTTCCCACGTCCGCCGTTTTTCAGGGGGGAGTCGCGCACCGATTGCGTTGGAGCCGATCGATCGCCACTAAAACTCCGACGGCGGACTATTGCAGCACCTGACCTCTGGTCTCGGGCAGTTTGAGGGCCAGGAAGCTGCCGGCCGCCAGGGCCCCCGAAGCGAAGAGGATGGGGACGGCCTTGGTGATGCCCACGAAGGAGGTGAAGATGCTGATGCCCAGCACGGCCGCTAGCTTGCACAGCGCGTTGAGGAAACCGAACGCCGTGGTCCTGAATGCCACAAACGGTGGGACGTCAGGTCGCCGGGGGGCACAAATTGACGATTTTTCCCCACCCCACGGCGCTACTTCTACCCTTAGCCGTTTTAATAACAAAGGGCTTGACGGGCCGGTTAACTAGCATGACGCTAAACTACTGTTACATCTAGACCACGTGTGTCAAAGTGGCGGCCCGGGGGCCAAATCTGGCCCGCCGCATCATTTTGTGTGGCCCGGGAAAGTCAATCATGAGTGCCGACTTTGATGTTTTTAGCTCAAAAAGTATTTTGGAAAATCTAAAAATAAATATATAAAAATATTTTCGGTTTTCCACTTTAATATTGAATATAATTTAAAAAAAAATGTTTCCATTTAAAATGAAAAACATGAGTATTAGATGTTTTCCCTTACTAAGAAAGAAAAGTTCAAATAAACAGTTTTATATCTATAAAAAACTGAATATTAAGGGCCTTTGATCCAGTTCAATCAAATAATAATTGTACATTTTTTAAAACATTTTTTTTTCTGTTTTTAGATCAAAAATCATTTTGTAAAATCTGAAAATATATATTAAAAAACGCTAAAATAAACATTGTTTTAGATCTATAAAACGGAATATTCAGGGCTTTTAATCCATTTATAATAAAAAAGATAAAAAATCTAAATATTATATCTAAAATGGTCCGGCCCACGTGAAATCAAGTTGGCGCTAAAGCGGCCCTCAAACCACTCTGTCAGACTCGGGTTGGTTTGCGGGCCGTGTTAATGTCATCTCAATTTCATGTGGGCCCGACCATTTTAGATATAATATTTTAAAAAAAAATATATATAAATGGATTAAAAGAACTGGATTAAAAGCCCTGAATATTCCGTTTTATAGATCTAAAACAATGTTTATTTTAGCTTTTTTTTTTGAAATATTTTTAGATTTTACAAAATGATTTTTGAACTAAAAACACGGAAAAAATGGATTAAAAAATGACAATGATTGATTTAAAAGGGGGGAAATCAGGAAATGTAATATACATCTATACTCTTCATTTGAATTTGATCCTAAAACAGAAAGTCGGCACTCATGATTGACTTTGCCGGGCCGCACAAAATGAGGCGGCGGGCCAGATTTGGCCCCCGGGCCGCCACTTTGACAGACGTGGTCTAGACGGCGCTTTTCTTCTGTATAGTAATCATCAAGTCGGAGTTTCCAAAACACGTTGTATAGGGGGGGGGGGGGGGGGGGTTATCAAATTTGCATACCTCTTGTCAGACGGGTAGAGCTCGACGGTCAGCACGTCGAGGGCGTTCCAGGAGGCGATGCTGATGCCGCCGAACAGGCAGAGCAGCGCGATCATGGCCGACTCGCTGTTGCCGAACGACAGGAAGAAGCAGCTGATGCAGGAAATCACGCTGGAACCCGCTGGAGACCACAAAAAGACCAACGTCACGCCCACATTTGCATTTATGGCTGGCCTTCGATCGCCCCCACCAACATGGCCGCTCGGCGGCCGTGTGGCCTCCTGGCAGCCATGTTGGTAGGGGCAGTATTCTAATCAAAGTCAATGCATAGAAATGAAAATCAAGTTGTAACTAGCTTCTTTTGTTAAAAGAATAGCAATTAATGAAAGTCAAATCATCTATTTACGCACAGGCTGCCACTGATGGCGCTAAACCCGTGTCCTCTGAGCAGCCATGTTGGTAAGGGCGATGTTCCTACCAAAGTCAATGTATAACAATGAAAATCAAGTCATAAGTAGCTTATTTTGTTAAAAGATTAGCATTTGATGAATGTGAAAGCATCTCCTATTTACACACTGGCTGCCAGTGACCACGGCAGACCCTGTGGTTTCAAGGCAGCCATGTTGGTAGGGGCAGTATTCTAATCAAAGTCAATGCATAGAAATTAAAATCAAGTCGTAACTAGCTTCTTTTGTTAAAAGATTAGCATTTAATGAACGTCAAAGCATCTATTTACGCACAGGCTGCCACTGATGGCGCTAAACCCGTGTACTCCGAGCAGCCATGTTGGTAAGGGCGATGTTCCTACCAAAGTCAATGTATAGAAATGAAAATCAAGTCATAACTAGCTTATTTCGTTAAAAGATTAGCATTTGATGAACGTGAAAGCATCTCCTATTTACACACTGGCTGCCAGTGACCACGCCAGACCTGTGGCCTCTTGGCAGCCATGTTGGTAGGGGCAGTATTCCTATCAAAGTCAATGCATAGAAATGAAAATCAAGTCGCAACTGGCTTTTTTTTGTTAAAAGATTAGCATTTGATGAATGTCAAAGCGTCTCCGATTTACGCACTGGCTGCCATTGATGGCGCTAAACCTGTGTCCTACGGGCAGCCATGTTGGTAAGGGCGGTGTCCCTACCAAAGTCAATGTATGGAAATGAAAATTAAGTCGTAACTAGCTTCTTTCGTTAAAAGATTAGCATTTGATGAACGTCAAAGCAACTCATATTTACACACTGGCGACCTGTGGTCTCCGGGCAGCCATGTTGGTAGGGGCAGTATTCCTATCAAAGTCAATGCATAGAAATGAAAATCAAGTCGCAACTAGCTTTTTTTGTTAAAAGATTAGCATTTGATGAATGTCAAAGCCTCTCCGATTTACGCACTGGCTGCCACTGATGGCGCTAAACCCGTGTCCTCCAGGCAGCCATGTTGGTAGGGGCGGCGTTCCCACCAAAGTCAACGCATTGTGCTTCCAAAAGAAAAACGACGAACGAACGCCAAGGCGACCGCTCACCGAGCATCCTGAGGCGTCCGATCTTGTCCATGAGGAGGGCGGAGACGATGTTGCCCGGCAACACGGCCAAGGTGCCCAGGAAGCTGACAAAGTAGACCATGTAGGCGTTGTTCTCGTCGCTGACGTCGCTCAGCAGGCAGCCCTCCTTGTTGTGCAGGAAGGTGCTGTTGATCAGTCGGCTGTTCACCAAGCGGTACTTGAACAGATCTTCGGGCGGGGAGCAAAAACACATCACCGGGGGTCAGCGAGGACGCGCCATTTTTCACATTTTTCCTCACACTCCATCCGTCGGGAATTCAATCGCCGGTCAACGGATTGTTCTATAAGGCCGTTTTTTTAAATTCTAACATTTGGTAGACCCGTCAATCACCAAGGATCTCTGAAATACGGGTCACAAAGTCAGCCATTTTGGGTCAAACCTGTCGTTCAGGGATGGTTTTGGCTCGCCCACGAGGTTGTTTGAGAATTTGGCAATACAGACGCTCCCCTACTTACGAACGAGTCACGTTCCGAGCCATTGTTCATAAGTTGAATTTGTTCGTAAGTTGATTCAGTGCTATATTTTGTATTATAATTTATGTTTAAGGCCTATATGAAGGTTTATATAAGTGCATTTGTATGTTTAAGGCTTGTATAAGTAACCTGCATTGGTTTGTACTGATTTTTTTTTTTTAATAAAATGGAGAGAATACGTACAGTACTGTATACATACTACCGACGGTCGAACGATTCAAGTTGTATGCCCGTGCAACGCTCACCATTTTCTCACCTGCATCAAGCTTCTTTATTATTGCCACGTTGGTTTCAAATGAAATGGCTTGCCTCTTCCTTGCACTACCACCCTCACTAGAAGCCTTTCGCTTTTCACCAACCATATTGAATAATGGATGCACGAGATATTTAATGATAAAAATGTTCTTTGCGCACTGGAGATACGTTCACGCATTTACGCACTGCAACGAACTGGGCAGAGGAAGGTGGATGCTGGGTGAGCTGAGCTCTCACAGCGCCAGTCGTCAGTATTAGTGGCGGAAAGAAGCACTACAAGAAGTAGCCGAAAGAAGCCAGGCTGACAGAACAAAGAAAGTTGTAAAAACATTCAAGTAAAAAGTATAAAGTACAAAGTAAAGTAAAGAGGAAAGTATTAAGAAATATTAAAATGTAATTTAAAAAAAGATAGAAGGGCTGTAAAACACGAAAAACATAAGAATATACAGAGCTACTGTCACTGGCTTCCGCGTGACGGCACCATCTTGGGGGGAAAAAAAGGGAAAAAAACATTTTTAGCCGCAGTGTCAGTAACGAGTGCTATTTCTGTATTTTAAACACACAAAGGATGCACCGTTTTTTTAGACGCATATATGTTATATATTATATATGAATATCTAACCGCTATAGCGCTGGCTACCGGAAGCAGCCCCAGGCTCTTTTTCTGGTTTCCGGTGCGCAATGACTGCTGGGAAATATAGTTCTTGCACGCTACACCCACACGCTAAAAACACGTTTTTAAAAAGGCAACGGAAGCAAAACTGAGTTCGGTTGTACTTTATTTAAGCATTTTACAACGTACTCACGTCATCATCACCCACAAATCCATCAAAGTCCTCATTTTCCGTGTCTGAATTGAACAATTGTCCAAACGAGTCATCGAAAACGCTGAGTTTTCTACGTTTGTCCAGGCGGCCACAATCCATTCGCCAATAGTAGCTGGCGTAACTTTTCCAACAGTGCTTTCCATGCTTCGTCAAGCTGTATTGATGTCGATGTATTATACAGGCCACAATCCATTCGTAAATAGTAGCTAGCTGGTAGCTAGCGTAACCTTTCCAATGGTGCTTTCCATGCTTCGTCAAGCTGTATTGATGTCCATGTATACAGGCCACAATCCATTGGGTGTATTGACAAAAGAACTACTACATATCCCAGCAGGCACTGTGCAGTACTTTGTCTACGGGAAAATAGTAGTCGGTGTACCCTATCAACTGATTCATTTTATTTTATCGTGATAACAATTTTAGTATTGGTCCATATATAAAGCGCATTGGATTATTAGGCGCCCTGTCTATTTTGGAGAAAATTGAAGACTTTTATGTGCGCCTAATACTCGTGAAAATACAGTATGTTAATACTCCTTTTTTTCTGTTTATGTTTCATATGTGCTGTTAACGGATGCAGTTTTTTATATGTATGGTATCTTGTGCTGACCCGGCCCGCCTGTCAAATTTTTAAAGTCAATGTGGCCCCCGGGCCGAAAAGTTTGCCCAACCCTGGCCTAAACGCACACAAAGTCAGCCATTTTGGGTGGAAGCAGTTGTTCCCTTTTCGCTTCCGTTTGCAAAATCCGAGCCCAAGCGGTCAACGCTAGTTTTGGAAAGTCCGTACGACCTTTAAAAGAGAAGCCAAAAGCAGGGAGATTCTGATTTGATTTAATATCTTGCAGCGGTTAAAAGTTAGACGAGCGCCCGTCGGGATCCGTCCTCGGGATTGGCTCGGGGGTCCGAGTTCAAGGGAGGAGGCAGTAGAGGAGCGGGAATAGGATGGAGGACGGGAGGAAGACGAAGGCAATCAGACGATGCTTGTGCTCCGACAAAAACGAGTGCAGGCGCGAGCCGCGGAAAAGCCCCAGAATCCTCTGCAGGTGGTAGGACAGCACGGCGGAGGCGCAAAGCAGGGCCATCCGGGGGGGCGCCGACAACCTGGCGTAGCCGCTGCCCAGGCGGGCGTAGGCGTGGCTGGCCTTCAGCCGCTCGTGGCACAGGCCCGCCTGGGCGCCGGCCGCCGAGGCCACGGGACTCAGGACCTTGCGGAGCAAGCGGTAGGACCTGCGGATCACGGGCGCCGGCCCGCGCGCCGCGTGCCGGGCCCGTCGCCCCCAGAAGATCTCCTCGTCCCAGTCGGGACGGCGCGGATCGTCGGGCTCCGGGTCCGACTCGGCCGCCTCGGGGGGATCCCGGGGGCCGCCCCTGTCCTCGGCGAAGAAGCTTCTCTCGCCGGGGATGTGCAGAAGGAGGTCCAGGAGGGAGAGGGAGTCGCGGGGGAGGGGCGAGCCCAGGTACTGAGCGGCGGCTCGGGTCACCGCAGAGCCCACCAGGGCGCCTAAGATCAACACGGGCATGGCGCAGGCGCTTTTTTTCCAGGGCGGGGCCGGCGGATCGGCCAGTAAGCCGCGCCGCCGGCCGAGCCGGCGCTCTGGCGGGTCGCCGCACCAGAGCTCTGCCATGACATCAGAGAGCCGCGCCGCCATGTCATCACCACGACGTCGAGCTGTGATGACGGACGGAGGAGGGGCGGATCGGGGGTGACCCTCGCAAACTCGGGGGCTTTTTTAGGTGTCGTGAAATATACAGACACTCCCCTACTTACGAACGAGGTACGTTCCGAGTGATTGTTCATAAGTTGAATTTGTTTGTAAGTTGATTCAGTGCTATATTTTCTATTATAATTTATGTTTAAGGCCTATATACGTTTATTGAAGGTTTATATAAGTGCATTTGTATGTTTAAGGCTTGTATAAGTAACCAGCATTGGTTTGTACTGGAAAAAAATAATAAAATTGTGAGAATACATACAGTACTGTATACATACATTAGAGAGAGAGAGAGATTTACTAGAAACTGGCCGAAAGAAGCTATCTAATGACGATTGCAGTTTTCTTTTTTTCATCATAAATGATGCGGTAGCACTGCATGGCATCATTCAATTGATTTGCAAACTTTGTGCAATGTTCAATATTTGGGTCCTGCTGCTCGATCTTTCTGTTTATAAATGGTACCGACGGTGGAACGATTCAAGTTGTATTCCCGTGCAATGCTCACCACTTTCTCACGCGCATCAAGCTTTGTTATTATTGCCACTCATTTCAAATGAAATGGCTTGCCTCTTCCTTGCACCTCCCTCACTAGAAGCCTTTCGCTTTTCACCAACCATATTGAATAATGGATGCACGAGATATTTAATGATACAAATGAAAAAGGTTCTTTGCGCACTGGAGATACGTTCACGCACTTCCGCACTGCAACGAACTGGGCAGAGGAAGGTGGATGCTGGGTGAGCTCTCACAGCGCCAGGCGTCGTCGGTATTAGCGGCGGAAAGAAGCACTACTCGGAAAAAGGCGCGCAATACAAAAACCAAATTACCAACATTTTTGGACATAAACGCAATTTGCAGACATGTTCGTATGTACCGTTGTTCGTAACTCGAATGTTCGTAAGTAGGGGAGCGTCTGTACACACATCAAAATAAATGAAATATAAAAAATAATCTCTGAAAATAAATGAATTCTCCAAAGGTTTAAAGTCGCCTCCAAACAAAAAGACCATCCCATGCATTTAATCCGTTTGTTCAAGGACCGCGGAGGCGCCGGAGCCAGTCCGGAGGAATTGGACGTCGAGCCTCGTCCGAGGCGGACAACGAGTTACTCGTGGTAGTGACCCAGACGTGAATCGGAATCAATAGAGAGTCACCCAAAACGGAGCCGAAATCAGCCAAAACAAATTGGACATCTATGCTATTCCACTTTGGCCTTACCTGTATTGTAAAAGAGCGTGGCGATGAAGGTGCAGTTCTTGAAGAAAGTGTTGCTGGACGTGATGTCCTCAAAGTAGCATTCCTCAAACAAGGAGTCCTCAAAAATCATGGACCTCATTTTCAAGTTCATGAACCTAAAAGGAAGCAAAGCCAAAGGTATATCACTCAATCATGCCCAGCTTGCAGCACTTTTTCCCGTTATTTCCAGCAGATGGCAAAGCAGAGCTGACAGGTGCTGCCACTCAGTGGACAGGAGTGGTAGTGCATCTCTTTTTTTTTCTTTTCTTTTTTTTTTTTACACCAAAACAGGTGTAAAGTCGGTTTTCGAATCGATGGCAAATCAGAGCTGACAGGTGCTGCCACTCAGTGGACAGGAGTGGTAGTGCAGCTCTTTTTTTTTCTTTCTTTTTTACACCAAAACACGTGTAAAGTTGGTTTTCGAATCGATACGAGAATCGCGCAACGTGATATCGCAAGCTGATGTTTCTAAAAAGGCCGCCATCTTAGAGTACACGGCATTTTGATGGATTTGTCTCGATATATAAAAATAGGGAAATTCAGGTTGCGTTCAGGTACCGTGGTAAAAAGGCATGGATGGGAAATTTGAGGCGGTGGACTCACTTGTCGTTAAAGTACTCGCCCTGGCGGTGCACTTGGTTCTCCAGGGTGAAGTTGAAAGTGACGTGCTCCACCTTCTCCTTGACGAAGACTTTAGTGCGCGAGGCGTACTCCTGCTTCTGGAGGTACTTGATCATGTCGGGGAACCACACGGTCAGACCGTAGTAGCTGCGATGGATTAGGGCGCCGTTACAAATGGCCTAGAAAAAATGGGCAGGGCCTACCTGAAGGACATGGAGAACCACACGGCCATCATCATGTAGGTGGTGCGCCGGTACTCGGGGGAGAAAACTGTCAGGAAATTACTCCAAACCTGAAAAATCACACACATGTAGTTTGGCTCATTAAAACAACAACAACAAAAAACATTATGACAACCTGCGCCTAAAGGTCGTGGGAGGTGCTGGAGCCTATCCCAGCCAACTACGGGGGACACCCTGAATTGGTAGGCTGCCAATTGCAGAGCACAAGTAGACAAAGGACAACCAATCATCGATAGGATTAGGCATTTTAGCATATGATTAGCTTAGCATGCATGATTTGGGGATGTGGCAGGAAACCGGAGCACCTGGAGAAAAGCCACGCAAGCCCGGGCAGAACATGCAAACTCCACAAAGGAAGTTCCGGATCTGGGATCGAACACACGACCCCAAAACTGCGAGGCCGACGCGCTAACCACTTATCCGCTGGGTTACTTCATTTATTTAATTTGAAAAGTAGTTTTGAAAGGGTGATTTGAATTTTTTTAATCATCATTTAATCCAGGGGTTCGATTTTATGTGGGCCGGACCATTTTAGATATAATATTTAGATATTTTTTTTATAAATGGATTAAAAGAACTGGATTAAAAGCCCTGAATATTCAGTTTTTTATAGATCTAAAACAATGTTTATTTTAGCTTCTTTTTTTATATATTTTTAGATTTTACAAAATGATTTTTGAACTAAAAACACGGAAAAAATGGATTAAAAAATGACAATGATTGATTTAAAAGGGGGAAATCAGGAAATTGAATATACATCTATACTCTTCATTTGAATTTGATCCTAAAATATAAAGTCGGCACTCATCATTGACTTTCCCGGGCCACACAAAATGATGCGGCGGGCCAGATTTGGCCCCCGGGCCGCCACTTTGACACTTGTGATTTAATCAATCATTTTTATTTAATTAAAATGTCATTCACATTCAAACAAGGTGAAAAGTAGTAACGAATGTGATTTCCGTTATTTTTTAATATTAAAAAATCGTGTTTTGTTTTTCATTGTCATTTTTTTGGGGTGGGGGGTTGAGCCTTGTGTTTTTGACGGCCATTCTTGCACTTGCTGGTACCTGGTGGAAAAGCGAGGTGAGCTTTATCCTCCACTTCTGGTGCCAGGCGGCGCCATCCCCCAGCTCCGCCAGCTCGTCCATCTGCTTCACCGTTTTGATGGTGGTCACCTGACGGGTTCCGTTCCACAAATAGCTCCGCTTAGCTAAAAATCGAACAGACGGACTCCACTTTTGGATTCCGGGGCGCGGCGGCGGCGGCTTACCGAGAAGACCCTCTCCGGGTATCCTTTGGCCCTCATGTTGGTGTCGTGGACCTGCTTGAGAATCATCCAGGCCTCGTCGTGTTTCCCGTTCTGGAAGACAACGTCACTCGGTCAACGAAAGGAAACGATTCTTCGGCGCCGTGTGGGGTCGATTGGTCGCCGGTCTTTTGGTCGTCTGTCTTTTGGTCGGCGTCTTTTGGTCGCCCGGTCTTTTGGTCGCGGTCTTTTGATCGCCCGGTCTTTTGGTCGCCGTCTTTTGGTCGCCGGTCTTTTGGTCGCCCGGACCGGGACAACGGGCGACCAAAAGACCGGCGACAAAACAAGGTAAAACAAGACGGTCTACGCATGAATAAAAGCCAACAATGGCCACGAGCAGTTTCGCTGAGCCGACATGTGAGTGTAGAAGAGTTTGTATGTACGTGCGTTGTCCCTTTAAGAAGCCACGTCAGTTCAGTCAGGGTCTTAACAAGTTCTCCAACAAAAAACAATCAAAGTCCGGGAAATTTGGAGCTTTTCTTTAGCCTAATATTTACTAAGGCATTAAGTATGACTAAATAGTCATTCGCAGTTTGTATTTAGGGAATTGGAGCAACGATTTAAATGGTAATTATCAATAACCTTCCGGGCGACCAAAAGACCGGCGACCAATCGACCGGCGACCAATCGACCGTGTACCCTTCTGCGCTGGCGAATAGGTTGGGGAATCTCGGCCGTAAGCTACGAAACCGATCTTCTCAAAGGCGGAAAGGTCCGATGAAGATTGGGTCGGTTCTTACTAGGTTTTGATACGATACGGGGAAACTAAACCACTTTGCTGCCACGCAATTCCACCAAAACAATCCAAAAATGAAACAGTCAACATGGAAAAATCCAAGTTCAAAATTTCCAAGTACTATAGGGGAAAAAAATGATATTTTTTCTTACCTCCAGGTAGAAGCGGGGGCTCTCCGGCATGGTGGTGAGGGCCGAGATGGCCGCCACGGCGGGGAAGGCGCACACCAGCACGAAGACGCGCCAGCTGTGGAACTGGTAGGCCGAGCCCATCTGGAAACTCCAGCCTGAAGTGGGCCAAAGATCACATTTCTTAGCTGTTATTATTATTTATTGATTATTTATTGGTGCACTTCATGGTGAAGCTTTAAATCTCATGACAATAAAAGCATTCAATTCAATATTTACCAAGAAGACAACTGGCAAATTGGATTTTTTGTTTACTTGGGATTCACAGGTGACCAATCAATCCATCCCTATCAATACTTTAATATCAATTTTTAAAAAAGGGACATAAACGTACATTCATTATCATTGACTTCATTCAGCACTAAAGTAACAACAAACGGCCCTCTTTCTATCATTTTCTCCGTTTTTAAGCGCAGTTTTTAATCCAAAACCTGCTTCAATGCAGGATTCTAAATATTAAAAAAAATTTAACGATATATAGCGTTTAATAACTGAGTTATTTCAAATTAGCTTGCGCATTCTAGCTATACCAACCACTAAAAGACAGAAATAACATATTTAGATAAGGTACAATACCTCTTGTTTGAATAAATGTAGTACTTGTTGATTTTATCTTGCGTTTTTAACATTAGCCTTCTACTGTAATCTTACATATTCACATATAAACGTCCATTACTATGTATTGTCCCGTTATTAAACAAATCAAACTCAATCATGCCCAGCTTGCAGCACTTTTTCCCGTGATTTCAAGCAGATGGCAAAGCACAGCTGACAGGTGCTGTCACCCAGTGGACAGGAGTGGTAGTACAGCTCTTTTTTCTTTTCTTTTTACACCAAAACACAGGTGTAAAGTCGGTTTTCGAATCGATACGAGAATCGCGCAACGTAATATCACAAGTTGAGGTTTCTAAAAACGCCGCCATCTTAGAGTACAACGCATTTTGATGGCCGGAGTGGGAGGATTTGTCTCGATATATAAAAATAGGGAAATTCAGGTAGCGTTCAGGTACCGTGGGAAAAAGGCATATCTAACCGTAGTGCGGGATGATGGCCCAAGCCATGGCCGAGGCGTAGATGCCGCCGATCATCCAGAACATGCACAGCCAACTCAGGTGCTCCCCTCGCTTCTCCTGAGCCAGGAACTCCGAGTAGTAGGAGAAGACGATGGGGATGGAACCGCCGATGCTGTGGGGGGAGGAGGAGCGGGGAGGAGGGGGGGAGGGACGCAGCGTTCAGGGGGGGACGCGGCGCGGTGGGAGACCGGGGCGACGGTCCTCACCCGACTCCCGAGGCCAGCCGGCAGAAGAGGAAGGAGCTGTAGCCTTGCACGAAGGACGAGAAGAAGGCGAAGACGCTGTTGATGGAGAGCGAGATGAGCAAGGTTTGCCGTCGCCCGATGCGGTCGGCCAGGCCGCCCCACACGAAGGCGCCCACCATCATGCCCAGATACACGATCAGGCCTGGACCACACAAGACAAAATGCCCTTTCAAATTAAAAGACAAATCCATCATTTCAGGTGACGTCTGAAACTCTTCACTTCTTCTAACGCCATTTCATAAATATACACAAAGTAACACATTAAATAACAATAAGTACAACAAAGTAACACATAAAATAACAATAAATACAACAAAGTGACACAAAAAATAACAATAAATACAACAAAATAACACATAAAATAACAAATACAACAAAGTAACACATAAAATAACAATAAATACAACAAAGTAACACATAAAATAACAATAAATACAACAAAGTAACACATAAAATAACAATAAGTACAACAAAGTAACACATAAAATAACAATAAATACAACAAAGTGACACAAAAAATAACAATAAATACAACAAAATAACACATAAAATAACAAATACAACAAAGTAACACATAAAATAACAATAAATACAACAAAGTAACACATAAAATAACAATAAATACAACAAAGTAACACATAAAATAACAATAAATACAACAAAGTAACACATAAAATAACAATAAATACAACAATTTAACACAACAAATAAAAATATGACAAATATAGAAAAAAGCCAATTAAAATTTATTGTTTTATTTTTATGTTTTTATTTTTCCAAGAACATGTTTTTGATTGATTTGGAACTAATGTTCCAATTTTCTTATATTTATCTTTTTTTTTTTTTTTACATCTTTCTTTTTAATATCTGAATTCTCCAGTTTGATTTTGCTAATTATTTTTAATGGGGAACAAATGTTCAAAAGGACTGGACATCTACTAGTGATAAACTGCTTTCAGCCTGACCAAAATGGCCTCCAGGCAGCCATGTTGGTAGGGGCAACATTCCAATTCAAAATTAAGCCATAAGTTGGCTATGGAGGAATTTTTTTTGTACAATGGAATAAGCTCGTTATGGTTTAATTTTGAATGTTGCCCCTACCAATATGGCTGCCCAGAGGCCATTTTGGTACAGGCCAAAATGGGGTTTCATGCTTCTGTCGTTAAAATTAAGCCATAACTAGCTTATTCCATTGTACAAAAAAAATGATTTCCTTCATGGCCAACTTATTTGGATTCACGACAGAAGCATGAAACCCCATTTTGGCCTGTACCAAAATGGCCTCTGGGCAGCCATATTGGTAGAGGCGACATCCCAATTCAAAACCAAACCATAACTAGCTTAATCCATTCTAATAAAAAATGATTTCCTCCACGTCCAAGCATCTGCTATTGACTCCTTAGCCGCCAACGACGACACTCAACGTCCAATCGCTTTGAAGCGGGAGGCCTGGCGGCCAACGAACGAATGTCGTGACGTCCGAGCGACCCGCGGAAGCCAAAGACCGTCGGCCGTGGAGCGAGGGAACGCTGACTTGCTATTAATAGCCATCCCTCTCACACATCATCACCTCCTTCCTTTCCTTTCCTTTCCTTTCCCTTCCCTTCCCTTCCCTACCCTTCCCTTCTCTTTCCTTCCCTCCCCCCACATGCACACGACACACAAGCCCGCAGTGAGACCCACACAAAGCCCCGGCACATACACACAGGATCTTTCTAGCATGGTTGTCATCGTCACCCTCCCTTTTTTCTTTTTTTTTTTTCTTTTTTCCCTCCCATCCCCCACTTGGTCGCCAGGCCTACAGAGATGCTCAGCTGCCGTCCGTGTCTTGCCTCCTCCCGTCATCCATGTTTTCCTCCACTATTTGCTTTGTCGCCTTCCATAAGCGTGAGAGCAAATTTGGATTTGCGCAGGTGTCGTTTTGTTAACCCAGGTCTTTTTTTTTCTTTTCTCCAAAGGTCGGGGAGGAACTAATGTCGCGACCAATCTGCATCGATGACAATATGCTATTAAAATGTTCCAACCGTGTCGGGGATGGTGAAAAAAAATAACGTGAGAAGGCGGTATGTAGAAATATGTCGTTTGCAAGATCTAGTTTCAAAATGGTGGTCGCCCTACCGGTACTCGGATGATTCGCCTAAAGACGTTTCGCCGACGGACGTTTGACAGACGGACAGGTCGCCGAACGGAGGTTTCGCCGTAACGGGATTCGCGCGCTCGCCCTGCGCCCGGATCGTGTGTACACGTTTTTCAACCTCGGCCCGCGGGCCATATACGGCCCGTTAGGATTTTTAATCCGGCCCGCCGCTAGCGTTGTCCAAATGATAGTAAAAATCAATGATTCATTTCCCTTTGCCGCGCATCACTCTCAATTTATTAGCCTACCGTCAATGGCAGCCCGGGAATAAGCACTGTTGGTCGGGCAGATGTAGCAGAACCCAGCCGTGAAATGACAGCAATCGGGTCAAATCCATCCTAAAACAGCCTTTAATGATTAAATACAAATACTGGAGCTCTTTGGACATTAGAACCGAGCCCAGGGAAGTACATTCCTCGGTAAAATGTCGCGATGATGTCGCGATAAGGCAAAAAAAAACGTCTATATACGTCCATCCGCCAAACGGCTCAAAATGCTCTCAAATTCCGTCAAATCCAGCCGAAAACAGCGTTTAATGATTAAACACAAATACTAGTATACTAGCGGAACGTCCATTCGGCGACCTGTCCGTCTGTCAAACGTCCGTCGGCGAAACGTCTTTAGGCGAGTCATCCGGTCACGGCCCTACCCAAGATGGCCGCCAGATATTTTTTTTAAAAGAGCGCTTGTTGCCCTTCTGCGGTGAGTTGAAACGAGTTTATCGCTAGTTGACGTCCAATCCATTTGAAGTGGGAGGGTGAGCGAACGTTCATTTGATGCCATCCCTTCTACTTCAAATGGATTGGACCTCTGGTGCTGTGAATGAGAGTCAGATAGGAGATGCTTTGACATTCATGAAATAATCTTTTAAAAATAAGTTGAGAGATAGGCGGGTAGGACTTGGATGCGAATCTTGCCCCTACCAACATGGCCGCCCGGAGGCCACGTTGGTCCTTTGCAAAAGCTCGATTGGGCGTTCTCGAAATCTCAAGGAGCCGTGTCCAAAATTCAAGAGGACGTCATCCATTTGGCTTAAAGCAGCCATTTTGTGCCACACCAGAAGTGGCACGACGCATGCTAACGTAGCTAGTGACGGCAATCCAGTTTCAGGGTGGCGGCGCGGTGGTCCCTAACCCAAGCACCCCCCACCCATCCTGGTCACGGCTGCTGCATTGCGTCGCGTTTCTCTGCCGTGCTCCGCTCCAGTACGTGAGTCATGCGCGCACACACCTCCGGGTCTATGCGCTAACATCAGTTAGCATGCTAATACGCGTAGCCGTCACCGTGGAAACGCCAGAGTGAAAGTCACCTTCTTGGCACTGCACCACCGACAGTGCAATAAGCCCCTCCCACAAATTGGCCACCTGCCCCCTCCCCACCAGGAAAGGAAGTAGTGGAAGTTTTTGAAGCACATTAGCAGAAGCTACCTATGATGAACCACCTGGCCGTGTCACGCAGGTGGGCCAAATTGAAGGGATGAAAAGGACCGTGCCTGAAACTGAACAGCTAAGTCGGCCATTTTGGAGACAAGATTTCTTTTCCTTTTTTCAGTTTGCTGCCAACCTCTCACTTCAAATGGAGCACTTTTTTTTGTAAAAATCGCAGCATGATGATGAATGGCCACCTCATGATTGGCAACCACTGACTAAATAGCAGCTGCTTGATATGACATTGATGTAAAAAAAACTGTTTAAAAATAAGCTACTTAAGACTTGATTTTAATGTCAATGCAGACTTGGATGGAAATCTTGCCTCTATCAACATGGCGGCTCTGTCAGGTCTTTTCATGCTACCCTGGATGTTTATTTTCTGCCAGCCCGCCCCATCCCAAATGAATTGGACATTTACTGAAGATAAACTCATTTCAATTCACCACAGAAGCATGAAAAGCCCTTTTGTCGACCCACAAAGGGGCTCGGGCGGCCATGTTTGGAGGGGAAACATTTCCATGAATGTATTGACCATAAACTTTCATTTTTAAACGATTATTTCATCATTGTCAAAGATGAAAATGATTGAAATAATCATTTGAAAGAAACAATTAGAAAGGTATCTTCATTTTAATGTCACTGCATTGACTTTGATAGGAATGTTGCCCCTACCAACATGGCTGCCGGGACGCCATTTTGGTAGGGGCAGGGACAGGTCTTCCCATGCTTCTGCCAGACATTGAAAAGAGTCCCAATTCAAAGGGATTGGACACCTATGGCCAAGTCTTGAAAGCAAATAGTTTAGTTTCAAAATGACAGTTGTTGTTTTTTTTCTCCAAAAACATGGCGTCTGTACGTCAGCCGGTTGTCACAAGCCAAAAAAATGGCGGCGGCGGCGGAGAAACTGCTGATGATTAAAAGAGCAACCGACGGAACACATTTGTTGGACGCTCGGGAGGCGCAAAGATGACAGATCGCGTTGGCTTCGGCGTGGAGCGGAGCGCAATGCCAGGCGGGTCGAGCTCCGTTAGCCGCAAGACGCTCGACAGCTCGTTGATAAGCGCGGGAGGGACGACGGCGGCGGCGGCGGCGGCGGGATGTCAAGAACGCTCTCGTGACTTTATCAACGTTGGCGGAGATTTCGGCGACACGGAACGATCCGTTGGACGCGGGAGGATGGCGGCGGGCGAAGCAAAGTGAACCTTCCTTCGCCGCCATCCTCCCACTTGCAACCAATCGGACGCCTGCGAGTCAGAAAGTCATATCAATTCATGGCAGGGGAAAGAAGGAAGAGCTTTGGTGGCCCCTAACGGCGGCCATGTTGGTAGGGGCAACTTTCCCATTAAAGTCAATGCGCTGAGAATAGAATGAAGTCATAACTGGCTTTTCACTGCCCTTTAAAAAGATGATTCGATCAAAGTCTAAGCATCTGTTGTTTACTCACTGACAGCAAATGAACGAGGGTGGCTTTTCCTTGGGTGTGACTTGGAGAAAAGTACTTTGTAGAACGGTGTCGTACAAGCCCAAAAGCGGTATCATCGGATGTGGAATAGTGTAGTTTATGGTGAAAAATGTGATCAAAATCCAGTTGGAAACTATTGTTTTCCTAACCTTAAGTCCGGATTTTCCTTAGGTGTGACTTGGCAAGAAGTACTTTTTGCAAAGGTGTCGTAGAAGCTCAAAAGTGGCATCATCGGATGTGGAGTAGTGTAGTTTGTGGTAATAAATGTTATCAAAATCCAGCTACGACCTGTTGTTTTCCTCACCCTACGTCTGGATTTTGTTTGGGTGTGACTTGGAGATAAGTATTTTTTAGAACAGTGTCATAGAAGTTCAAAAGTGGTGTCATCGGATGTGGAGTAGTGCAGTTTGTGGTGAAAAATGTTATCAAAATCCAGCTATGACCTGTTGTTTTCCTAACCCTAGGTCTGGATTTTGTTTGGGTGTAACTTGGAGATAAGTACTTTTTGCAATGGTGTCGTAGAAGCTCAAAAGTGGCATCATCGGATGTGGAGTAGTGTATTTTGTGGTGAAAAATGTGATCAAAATCCAGCTACGACCTGTTGTCTTCCTCACCCTACGTCTGGATTTTGTTTGGGTGTGACTTGGAGATAAGTACTTTTTAGAACAGTGTCGTAGAAGCTCAAAAGTGGTATCATCGGATGTGGAGTAGTGCAGTTTATGTTGAAAAATGTGATCAAAATCCAGCTACGACCCATCGTTATCCTGACCTCAAATCCGGATTTTCCTTGGGCGCGAGCTCAAAAGCGGCATCATGGGATCCACGTCCGCTTTCGAACTCACGGCCAAGGCGTACAGGTCCACATTTACACGTACGTGGGTCAACGGCGGCTCCGACTCTTACCCAGCATGCCCTTGTTGGGCTCGGACAGGCACATGTCCTTCTCGGCGAAGGGCAGCACGAAGCCGACCACGAAGATCTCCACGCCGTCGGCCATGAGCGCCAGTCCCAGCACGAAGTAGAGCGTCCACTGGAACTTGCCGTGTCCGCACTCCTGCAGGATGCTCTCGTACTGCTGGGCCAGTTCCTCCTGGTCCTTCCTGCGCTCGCCCTCGTAGGCCGACAGGTCCCGGAAGTGCTGCGCCTGCACCTGCGCCCTCGCCGCCTCGCCGTCCGCCTTGCCCGACTCCCCCCGAGGGATCCCCTGGTACTCGCCCTCGTAGATCTCGTCGTCCTCGTCGTGGCCCTCGGTGGAGTCGCTGTGGGCGTCGTCGTCCGCGTTGGCGCGGCTGTCGTTGCGGTAGTAGCCGCCGCCGCCGCCGCCACCGGCGGCGTCTTCGCCGGGGACCCCCGCGTAATCCTCGTCGTCGTCCTCCTCCTCAAAGCGCTTGTAGGAGCGGCGGGTGTACTCGTCGGCCATCTTGTCCACGCCGCGACCCATCTTCTTGCCCACCTGCTTCTTGGCCACCTTGGCGATGTCTTTGGCGCCGCGGATGAAGTCGGAACGGTTGTCCCGGTATTGCCCGCCGTCGTCGTCCATCTTGGGCTGAGGTGGGGGGTGTCGGGGGGGAGGGAGACACCTACTGGGATGCTCGCCGGCTCGGGGATCAGGGATCAGGAGCGCTCCGGGCGCATCGGCGGGGACACCGCCAGCCGACGCCGAGGTCTACGGGAACGTCGCCGCCGTTGCGTGTGGCTAACTCCTCCTCGCGAGCGCCAGACAGCCGGCGAGCCTGAAAAGTCGGGAAAGGTTCATCTCGTATCATTTTCATTTTGTTATTGGTAAGATTCCTGGCAGTTCATCTCACACAATGTTGATTAAAATATCAATTTTAACATTCATATTTTAATTGGCATTGATTTAAAAAAAAAAGTGTAATACATATATATATATATGTATATATATATGTGTATATATATATATATATATATATATATATATATATATATATATATGTGAATATATATATATATATATGAATATATATATATATATATATATATATATATATATGTGAATATATATGTATGTATGTATATACATACATATACATACATATATGTATATATGTGTATATATATGTATGTATGTATGTATATACATACATATATATATATATATATATATATATATATATATATATATATATATATATATATATGTGTGTGTGTATTTCTTTATTAATGAACTCATTTATTACCTATTTATGTCTAGGGTGTCTTTTGCTGTGTCTGTATTCTCACCCTCTTGCTACTGTGACAACGAAATTTCCCTAATACGGGATGAATAAAGTTATCCAATCCAATCCAACAATCCAATAATCCAATACAAACTTCTTTTGAAATCATTAATGTTGCCCTTAAGATCATGCCATTAATATTGGTGAAAATGTCTATTTAAAGTCTAAATACATCCATTTCTATTGACATTTATTATAAAAGTGAGTTGCCGTATTTTCTGGCATATAAGCCGTATTTATAATTACCGTATTTTCACGACTATAAGGCGCACATAAAAGTCTTAAATTTTCTCCAAAATAGACAGGGCGCCTTATAATCCAGTGCGCTTTATATATGGACCACTCCGACTCTACTATTTTCCCGTTAAGACCGGCGACCAAAAGACCGGCGACCAAAAGACCGGCGACCAAAAGACCGGCGACCAAAAGACCACGACCAAAAGACCGCGACCAAAAGACCGTGACCAAAAGACCGGCGACCAATCGACCGCACACGGGCTTATACATGAGAAATTGTAAAATTCAACCATTTTAGGGCCATTTTAAGGGTGCGGCTTATATGCGAGTAAATACGGTATGTATTCTACTTTGGAATGAACTGTTGGATTATGCGTCTAAAAATGAGACTCGTCACCAGTTAATCTGATTGGATAAATCACAATTAAAATATGTCATCATTGCCCAGCCCGAATATTTTTGTCTTTATACGTAAAAAGGGAAATCACGGCGATGGGGAGGGAAAGGGAGGGGAGGGGGGCGTAAGGCCGCAGTGATGCCCAAGTGCACATGACAAGGTCATTTTGACCGACGCACGACGCAGAGCTCGCTCACTCGCTCGCTCGCTCGCCCCCCACCCCCACAGCGCCCCCCATTTTTTTTGCCTCGCGGTGGGCCAGCAGGAAATGATGGGAATGCTAATTCATAATCGAGCAAGAACTGAAAAAAAATATGAAAGATAAATATTACGCAGATCGAATCGAGACCTTCACCTTCAAGACCCCCCCCCTTTTTTTAAACCCCCCCTCGGCAGCCGTGCACGCGCGCGCGCGCGCACCATGACGTCCATTTCTTATCTCTCCAATCCAATGCAGCCAATTAAGGACGATGAACGTCCTCTGGTTGAAATCCATGACCGCGGATTTAAAAGACGAATAGCACATTTACGTCCAATAATCGTCAAAATGGCGTTTTCTTACCTGATTGGAATGATTGGATTTGTGGATTTTTAGTGCTCGCAGGCTCCTCGCTCGTCTTTCCTCCCCTCAGTGGTCGGCTGAGCGCGGATGACGTCACGGTGGCCACGCCCCCTCTTTTCCATCCTTTAAGGGGGGGGGGCGAAATGTAATAAATAAGTGGTGTGCTCGCGTGGGTTCGCGCATGCGCTCTGGCCGGGCTTGGCGCAGTGGCACGTGCCGCCTTGAGTTGGCTCGGTTGGACGGCGTCCCCTGGTGGAGGGGGGAGGAAGAAAAAAAAGTAAAAGGGAAAAGATAAAGAAAAAAAGCTAGTTGTGAGTATAATTCTCTGTTACAAGATGGCCGCCAAACACGTACACTGTTTGGACAATCAAGCCTCATTGTTTATTTTCTGGCACAGTTTATTTTGCATTTTAAATTGCAGGGTAAAAGCGAGTAAAAGTAAAGTTACTGTTTGTAAATAGTAAAAAAATAAAAGGTTACACAAAAAACTACGTACTTGTAAGTAAGTATAAATATCTGTTATGTTGACACTCACCTTATAATAGAGCTCCGCTGAAGCAAGATGGCTTCCAGTTTCTTAGTTACCTGGCCTTACTCGCGTAATATCTAAGGACAGACCAAAAGTATCCAGACTAAATTAAAGTATAATCCGATCAAAACTGTGTTTTCTGACTGCAGTTTGAAGACGACGAAGAAAAATCCCACGAGCAAGAATGAAGCGCCGAACCAGAAGCGTCCATCTCTAAGCACCTCCCCCAAACGTCAAAAAGTCGACCTCAAAAGATAAAATTCATCGACTGGTCTCATCAGAATGTTGTTTCTGCAAAAACTCAATTTTATCAATTATACTTCATAATAAATAATAATAATAATAAACACACGTGTTACGACATTTTATTTCATAACAAATTGCCTCCATAGACAAAAGAATAAAATGTCTTTTTTCTTGAGTTATTGTTTTAGCTGGACGACTTCAGTTCCCACAATGCACCACGTAGGCGTACCCGGAAATGGATGACAACATTGCCGTCAGCTGACTCCTGCCTATGTGCGATATCAATTCTACGGCGATAAGAATTCGTCATTTTTCCCCTATATATATATTTAGTCTGAAGAAAACAATTTACGGCAGACATGTTACGACCGAAGGCTTTGACGCAGGTTCTCAGCCAAGCCAATACAAACGGAGTTCAGAGCACACTGTGAGTAGTCTACAGCTATCTTAGCTGAATGCTAACTTGCCCATTTGAAATGGCTGTCAACATTGCTACATGCTAACTTCTTGGCGTATTAGTACAAGTCAATATGGTTACTTTTCCCCCCGAAATAAAATTAACATTGACATTTGATAAGGCACTTATTTAATTTATTGGTTTCCATTGACGGTGTTAAACGGCCAATCTATTTTATCCTGGGATTAGCCTTCCCAATGAAAATGGACGTGTAGTAAAAGTTAATATTTTGCCCTGTCATGATTATTATTTGCATTTTTAAATCAAAACATAAACAGAAAAGATTAAAAACAGCTCTTATATTAAATTTTTCATTATATATATATATATATATATATATATATATATATATATATATATATATATATATATATATTCAAGGGTTACTCTATTCTTCCATTAGAGAAATATGATTGTTGTTGTTGTTATTTTTAGCTGTTTTGAGACTAAATGTAAATGTAAATGAGGCAAAATATTTAAAATACCAAAATGTTGACGTTGAACAGCCCCTAAATTCCACCCGTTATTCTTATACATACATTTTAACAACCAACATATGGCAAAATTAGCTTTTTTGGTGCATAAGATTAAAAACAGTTCTTATATTAAAATTTAAATAATATATATTCAAGGGTTACTCTATTCTTCCATTACAGAAATATGTTTGTTGTTGTTTTTTTTTTAGCTGTTTTGAGACTAAATGTAACTGTAAATAAGGCAAAATATTTAAAATACCAACATGTTGGAGTTGAACAGCCCCTAAATTCCAATCTTTAGTCTTGTACATGCATTTTAACAACCAACATATTAAATTTAGAAGGCAAAATGAGCATTTTTGGTGACTATTTTAATATGCTTTTTTTGTAAAGGCGGGGCATCTTCTCATATTTGGAAAAAAAAGCCCTGCAATAAACAACATAACTTTCTTTCTCCCAAATTTCAACAAAATGTTGCATTGTTTTCAGATTGTTAAACAACGAAGGCTCTCTCCTGGCGTACTCGGGCTACGGCGACACGGACGCCCGCGTGACCGCCGCTATCGCTAGCAACATCTGGGCGGCCTACGACAAGAACGGCCATCAGGCCTTCAATGAAGACAAACTCAAATTCATCCTCATGGACTGCATGGTGAGAAGACCAATGAATTCTTTCATTTTTCCTTCCATTTTGAACCGTTTTCTTCCAATGGCGTGGCGGCCGAACGCCATCAGGAGGGCCGAGTAGCCATTACGCGGGTGGCTAACCTCCTACTTTGCATGTACGCCAAGGAGACGGTGGGCTTCGGAATGCTCAAGGCCAAGGTGAGGTCGTCGCCGGGGGCGCCGTGGTCCGTTTTCGGCGCTCAGCGCTCAGCTGGGCGTCCGTCCGTGGATTTTTCCGCAGGCCGAGGCGCTGGTGCAATACCTGGAGGAACCGCTAACCCAAGTGGCAGCGTCCTAGAGGGAACCTGGCAGGTCATGTGACTTTTTAACTCACCGACCTGACTTTTCGCTTCATCCGAAGATCGAAACGTTTGCCGGAAGGGGATTTGGGTGGAATTTGGTCGCCTCGTGACGTTAAGGATGATCCCAGCACGTCAAATGTTTTCGGATTTCCTTCAAATGTGTACAATAAACCAGTTCGGATTTTGTGGTAAATCTATTTTTTGGGGAGATCTTTGTTCAATGGATTTGAAATTTTAAGCCTTCAGGGTTTCTGTAAGGATTCCTATTAAAGGGAGTCATTTATCAGCATTTTTAAGTTTTAACTTTTATGAATAGATTTTTTAAAACTTTTTTTTATGCAATACAGTGGTACCTCGTCATACGACCTCTCGTCGTACAAAATTCTCGTCTTACGGCGGAAATTTCGATCGAATAATTCGCCCGTCATGCGATCACAATTTCGTGATGCGACCAAGCCAGGTCTTTTTTTTGCATATCTTTCATGTTTTTTTTTAAATTTAATACTATAACAAATTGGACGTCTAAATCCGTCAATGGCACTGACAGATAAACAGTAAATGTCATGTAAAATGAAAAAAAAGTTTTAATTAGTCTTGTCGTCAGTGTGTATTTGTTAGGCTCATTTTCTCTAATTTACTTGGGATTTAAAAACGAATCGCTAAAATTGGATGCTATTTTTGAAGACCCTTCAAATCTGCGAAATCTACCCCATTTTTAGTTAGATTAAACACATTTTAATCTGTTTAAAATGACCACGAGGCTTAAAGTTCTAAATTTAAGACCCTTAAAAAACTTTAGTCGCATTTTTTTTAAATTCTAAGTCCCGCCAGCAGGAGGCGCCCGAACAGAAAGCCTCCCCGGCCCCTCCCCTTACCTGAGAGGGCCACACCCCCGCGGCCCTCCCCGACCTGGCTACGCAGACGAAATGTCTCGCGGGCAGGAAACCAGGAAGGCCGGCGTCCGTTTGGCGACCAGTCGGCGTGCCGTGGACTGACGGGAGAAAGGACAAACGGACAAACAGACAGATAAACAGACAGACGGGCTGGTGCTCTTTTCTTCCTGGTGGCCGCATGGAGTGACGCGACATGGGATCGGACGAGGCGTACAATTTTGTCTTCAAGGGTGAGTGAGCGACTTGGGAGGTTTTTTTTTTGGGGGGGGGGGGGAGCGTCACTTCCTTGTTTGGGATCCTTGTCCGGGTGTCCAAGCGGGGAGGCCCTTCTTTCGTAGCATGCTAAGGGACAAAATAGGCTGAGTGGCAGAACTCCCCTAACCGGTTTTTCATTCTTGGGTTTTATCTCTAAATGCGAAAGTGTCATTTTGTCTCAAATGACCCTGAGAGAAATAAAAAGTACATTCGTTGAATTAAAATGACACTTAAAGTTTATTTTTAAATGAAATTCCTCCACCCATGTCAACATAGCTGCTTTCATTTGGAGCCGGTTTATGATGAGAGTATAAATAACACAGTGCCAAACTATTATAAATAATACATCATTAAAAAAAACTTTAAATAGAAAATACACATTTTTTTTAATTTCATATATTTATGTGTCAATTGTATTTCATTTTTGTACTATTAAGTTTAATTTATTAAATACATTTTGTGTCCTTCATCTTGTTATCTCAACCTTAAGTCAAATGAGAACAACTATGTTGACATTAGGGAGGAATTGCGTTTATTCGAGGCTGGAAAAACCTGCTTTGGCACCCTCTTGTGGCCTGCCCTGGCATCTCCAAAGCACTTTCACTAGACAAGATGACCCAAAATTCCCTTCTTCACTATTACAAAAACCTGCATTAAACAGAAGTTGAAGTCACTAACAACATAAATACTAACGTAGTATTTCCGGTTAAGCGTCTCGCCGTATAGTTATAAAAAAATAAAAAGTAACCTGAAACCAGACAAGCACGGTTATTAGGGCAACAGCATGCAGAATCTTGATTAAAGCTGCGTGACCAGAAAGACAGGAAAAAACATTGCATGAAGGCCAAAAGTCTCTTTTTAATATGACTTTTGGGGATTATTTCCGACTTTTCATCAAATTTGAAACTTTGAACATCCGACAATTCCTCCAGGTTATGTTGTTCCTTAAATATTAACCACACAAAATCAATCACTAGTTAGAAGTCATATAAATTCCATATATTTCAGCCTTTTGAGAAGGATATTTTTAATTTTTTGGGATGTTTTATTAAAAAATATTTTGGGGGGGATTTTATTGTAAATGTGTTGATTTTTCTGAATTATTTATATTTTCAGAACTCAGATTTATTTATTTATTTGTGTTTTTTTATTTTTGAACGCTTTATTAAAAGTCGATTTATTTCTTTTTGCATTTGATTTTAGATGTTTTTTGGGGGAATTGTTTATATTTTCAGAACTCAGATTTTATTTATTTATTTGTGTTTCTTTAATTTTTGAACGTTTTATTAAAAGTCGATGTATTTCTTTTTGCATTTGATTTTAGATGTTTTTTGGGGGAATTATTTAGCATTTTTAGCACTTTTTTTTAAATTACCATTTTTTTTGCATTCTTTTTAAATAGCCAATTGAAGTAACTAACGACATAAATACTTTCCGTATCGTGTCACCGCGCATAAAAAAAAACCAACAAGGAGCCAAAAATATACTAACCCTTAAAAAAAATATTTCCTACATACATTAGCTTCCCAGTCAAAATGGACGTCTATTTCCATCTTTTCAACCTCAATCCCTCCGTTTACTCACTACCACAGCACATACTCTGACCTGAGCTAATGCTAATGCTAATTTTGGAATAAATATTCACTCTAACAAAAAAAACCAAAATGGCCATCCCTGAAAAGGTTCACATTACCACCGAAATTGCTCATTCGTCTCCTTTCCTGTCAAAAAAGCACAATTGAAAAGTTCCAAGGAAGAGAAAAACAACCCCCGACAGCCCATCGTGGCAAAAAAAAAACAAAAAAAAACTTGACGCTTGGCCACACTCTGTTTGCACAAGCGATTACTGAGTAGTAAAAGACGTCAGTGGAAAAAAAAAGCCACGGCGGAGCTCCGAAGCGGCCAAAGTTGATGATTTCTCAAACGAAATGTCCACATCTACCCCCCAAATGTCATGTTTTTCTTTTTCACGCTATTGTTTGGGTGTGTTTTAACAGGAAACATGGACGCGCTAGGCTACATTTGCGGAGCCGTAGTGTATAGTCGAGTTTCTTGATCAGCGAAAGGTCCCAAAAACACACTTAAAATTTCATCTCATCTCATTTTCTGAACCGCTTCATCCGCGGAGGGTGCTGGAGTCTATCCCAGCTGACTCCTGGCCAGAGGCGGGGGCGGGACACTATGAATCTGTGGCCAGCCAATCCCAGGGCACCAGGAGACAAACACTCGTACCTAGGAGCAATTTAGAGTGTCCAATCAGCCTACCATGCATTTTTTTTTTGTAATGTGGGAGGGAACCGGAGTACCCGGAGGAAACCCACGCAAACTCCACACAGGTGGACCACCGACCTGGACTTGAACCCAGAACCCCAGAGCTGTGAGGCCGATGCGCTAACTACTTAGACGTGTTATTTTAAAATCATTATTTCATGAGATAAATGTAAATCAGTAGTAAAAATACATCAAAATTAACTAATGGTGCAATGGAAAAAATCTTTTTGAAGAAAAAAGGTGACATTCCCTAAAATAAATAAGACAAAAAAAAAAACATAATGGCATCCCATAATATAAACTCGCAAAAATCGGGATTTAAAAAAGAAAGGAAACATTTGATTGGATTGGATTGGATAACTTTATTCATCCCGTATGAATAAATATATAAATAAATAAGCGTGTTGCTGAAATATATATATATATATATATATACCGTATTTTCACAACTATAAGGCGCACCGCATTATAAGGCGCACCCTCAATGAATGACACATTTTAATTTTTTTCCACATATATATATATATATATATATGTATGTATGTATGTGTATACATACGTATACACGTACACATACATGTATATATACATATATATATACATAAATATATATATACACATACACATACATGTACATACACCTATACATATACATACACACACATATATTAGCACATATATACATAGATACACATAGATGTACATGCATGCGTGTACATTTATTTAAAACATTAATTTAAAACATTAGTTTAAAAAGAATGACGACATCCCTTAAGATACGGGCACGAAGAAATTGACAATGGAAACGTCGCCGTCTGAGGTCACGGGGGTCGCCTAAGCCAATCATATGCGGACTCACGCCACGCCTTTTTATGCCACGCCTTTTTTTTTTACTCCTCAGTGGTGCTGATCGGCGAGTCGGGCGTGGGTAAGAGCAACCTTCTGTCGCGCTTCACCAAGAACGAGTTCAACCACGACAGCCGCACCACCATCGGCGTGGAGTTCAGCACGCGCACCGTGCAGCTCGATGGTTTCTCCATCAAGGCGCAGATCTGGGACACGGCGGGCCTGGAGCGCTACCGGGCCATCACCTCGGCGTGAGTGTACCCGTGTGCGGTCGATTGGTCACCGGTCTTTTGGTCGCCGGTCAAAACAAGGTAAAACAAGACGGTCTACGCATGAATCAAAGGCAACAATGGCCATGAGCAGTTTCACTGAGCCGACATGTGAGTGTAGAAGAGTTTTTATGTACATGCATTGTCCCTTTAAGAAGCTACAGTCAGTGCAGTCAGGGTCTTAACAAGTTCTCCAACAAAAAACAATCAAAGTCCGGGAAATTTGGAGCTTTTCTTTAGCCTAATAATGACTAGGGCATGAAGTATGACTAAATAGTCATTCGCAGTTTGTATTTAGGGAATTGGAGCAACCATTTCAATGGTAATTATCAATATTCTTCCGGGCGACCAAAAGACCGGCGACCAATCGACCGTGTACCGAGTGTACCGCCGCCCAGATCCGGTTCCAGACCAGAGCCGGTCTAATCCGGAATCTTTCCTCAGCTACTACCGGGGCGCGGTGGGCGCCCTCCTGGTCTACGACATCACCAAGCAATTGACCTACGAGAGCGTGGAGCGCTGGCTCAAGGAGCTCTTCGACCACGCCGACCCTCACATCGTGGTCATGCTGGTGGGGAACAAGTCCGACTTGGACTCGGAGAGGTCGGTGCCCTCCGAGGAGGCCAAGGATTTTGCGGGTAGGCCGCCGGACTCCCTTCTTTTTGCCTACCTACATCTTTTCCCAAAATAAATCAATCATTGACTGCATAGTCCGGACTATAATTTACACCATTTTGATAGTTTGGCTGGGACTGCAGCTTCAAATTGACCCTAAAAAAATAAATAACCTGTTAGCGCTCAAAATAAAAAAATATATAACCTGTTAGCGCTCAGAATTAAAACATAAAAGACGTAACAAAGTCTCCGTCCCAGTCAAACGGAGCGACTTATAGTCCGGAAAGTACGGTAGTACTCTCCAGTTCTATGTTTAAAATGTTTTTAAATATGTTTGTGTTTTTCTTTTCTTTTCCTCTAGACAAAAATGGTCTATTCTTTCTGGAGACCTCGGCATTGTCGTCCACTAACGTGGAGGCCGCTTTCAACACAGTTTTAGCAGGTCATCCCGACACTTTTAATGTCTAATCAATCCATATTTGCCTATTTATTCATTCTTAATCTCATTTTTGTCTTTTCATGATTTCTATCATTGGATTTTTAAAAGAAAATCCATGTCCATTTCTCAATTTCCCCTTTTTTTCAAGAGGAGGTACTTAAATTTGTGCATTTAATGCGTTAATTGAGCCAATTAAATTGACTTTTATTCATTTTTCTTGTCGTGCCTAGTTGATTTAAATATTTTTTTGATGATTTAAACATTATCTTTATTTTAATAGAATTTGTACCATTTATTTTGCATCTTAATTTTGCACAATTGTTTACAAACATAAAAATAAACCCCACCCCTCATTTCCTCCTCATAGAAATTCACAAGAAAGTGAGCAGTAAGGAAGTGTCGCGGGGGTCCATCAGCGCTGTCACCTTGACCCCCCCCAAAGTGGAGCCCACCCAGGAGAAGAAACCTTGCTGCAGGAACCTTTGAGCTTCCGGTCATTGACGCACATTTAATTAGAATTTAAAAAAATAAATAAAAACATTGTAGAGACTGATTTGAACCGGTGCTGGCTGGTGAAATGTGAATGGAGGGAACACCCCGCCCACCTTATTTACGTCCCGGGTCCGCTTTTAACTCAACTAGAAGATGTTTGAATGCTTATTAAAATGCGTTTTAGAGGGAGCTGGCGTCAGCGTTTGTGTCTTTCGATCAAATAAATGGTTTCTGATCAAAATGGAGTCATTTTAGCCAGTTTTTTACTTATCATGTGATTTTTTCATGGGCATTTTTAATGATTTTCTGCGTTCAAGTCAATTTAGGAGTAAGATTTTTTTTAATTACAGCTCTACTGCCGTTTTGTAGCATATTCATGCTAAGCGGCTAATTGGAAGCGAGTTGGGGAGCTTTATATAGACAAAAAAAGAGTATTTTGCTGCTATCTAGTGGTTTATTTTGGACCTGGTTGACATCCAACTCGGTAAATCCATTTTCCGTTCAAATTGATTGGACATCTTTTAAGAATCTGTTGGGAAATAAGCTAGCTGTGAATTCATTTGAATGCTAAAGCTTTGACTTTGTTGGCTGGCGGCCATGTTGGGAGGGGCCGTGTATTCAAATGACGTTACGTAATTAGATAAGGAAATTATATGCAAAAATCGTTTGTATTTTGATATGATTTATAGTTATTTATGTAACCATCGACGTCTAGCACTTTAAAGACACTGAAATATGATCAGCCATTGTAAATGGGTGATGGATATGATCATCAATATGTCTATTGTTGTCAATGCCAGGAAATATTTAAATACTTTGACTACTATTTGTTGGGAAAACAGCACGACACTGATCTTGTTTTTGTGCAATTTGTTTGAATTATTTTTTATTGTCTCATGTTTAGTTTGCTATGTATTTACATTTTAAAAACTCCAAACTTCAATTAGAGTCACCTGTTGCGGGTCGCAACCGCCTACGTCATCTCTAGGCACCCAAATCACGAGTGGCACCCCAGCCAGCCAATCGCGTGGAAGCGCGTGACCGTTGTTGGGCGGCCGCGGGCCAATAGAGGCGGAGCTGAGGCGTGGCTACGCGGTGACGTCAACGCGCCGCTGCCGCCGCTCGGGTTGTTGCAACGAGTTGACAGGAAAGCGGAGACAACGAGGAAGACGTCGACAAACTTTGCCTCATACTTTTGCCTTTTCCTGGGGGAGAGAAGACGACGACGACCCAGCTAACGACGTCGTTTCAGCGGCTTGACGTTCTCCGTCTTCGTCGTCGTCGTCGTTTCCCGCCGCAGAAGTTAGCTCGTCGAGTGAGGAGAAACTATGACGGGCCGGGAAGATGAATATGATTATCTCTTCAAAGGTGAGTCTCTCCATTTTGTTCCCCTTCCTATTGTTGTAACTAGCTTACCTGTACGCAAGTGACGCCCAAGTTATTTACCCCGAAAACTTGAGGTCCGTGGCGGCGACGGCACCTGCTGCTTCCCAGGTGAGCGTTTGACCCAAAAGAACCATGGGCCGTTTTACTTTCCAAGCCTACTTGGATAAGCTAAGGCAACGGCGGCGTGTTGTAACTAGGAGTTATCTTATCCAGGCTAGCCACGACGCCATCATCTTTGGACGCGGTGGCCTTCATTCCGAGGTTCTTTAAACGCAACAAAATAGAACAAAACAGGCTCCGGCGACTTACTGGACTTCAGATAGGATCATGTGATCAACTGTCAATGATTAAATATAAGATACTATAATATTTAAAAACGCTATAAAGTGCTCAGTTTAAAGCTACAGTTCGCAAAATGTTGTCGCATATTTTTTATTTTACATTTTTAATGAAAGTACTCGTACTATCGCATGCTTTACAGACTGTATTTGAACTGGGCTACCAGTCCAAATGGATTCGACGTCTATTGCTGTCAATGGCAGTGAATGAGTGAATAATGATAACATTAAATATTCAGATAATTTTTTTTATTGCTCTCGAAAATGACCAATCAAATGTATTGTCATTGTTTTGTATTAGATGAATTCAATTGTCCATGTAAAATATTTTTTAAACAATGGATTATTAGTTTTAAATTAACTATTTGAATTTAAAAAAAATGTATCTAGTACAATAACTCATAAAAAAATTGACTGTTAATTATTTAATTTTAAAGGTGATTTTTTCCAATATTCTGTATTTTTAAATACATAGAAATAAATAGAATCACACATTTAGATTAATCTATCCTTTCAACTTAAATTTAGGTTCAATCATCACTCTCTTAATGGAACTTATTTAATTTTTATTTATATCTTATTAAATTTACTAAATTGTAATGCATTTTAGAGATAAAAACTTCTTGATTTATAGCAAAACATCATATAGCAACCTCTTTAAAGCTATACATTGCCAAACTCCGGCATAAGTTTTCCTTTAATGCCATTTTAAAAGTTTTGGCTCGTCACCAGATTAATGTGTAACGAAAAAAGTAGACACACAGGTTTAATTTCCATTTAAAGGAGCCGCCTGAAATGATTTGGCTCGTCATTGATAGACGAACAAAGATCCTTTCTTTGTCGCATATTTTCGCCGAACACAAGCTTTTTTTTGCCTTAAAGTAACAAAAACGAGGTCGTACCATCACCGCGGCACACAACGCTAGCTTAACTTTTAACCCCGATTCCATTTCACTCACTGAAAACACTCCAGCGTGTGATCAAGTGGATAAAAATGGACTTTTTTAATGCCTTTTGTCGAGAGGCTTGCACAAGCACGGCTGCTTTTTTGGGGGGGGGGGTTTACTACACTCACAAAAATGCGTTTAAAAGGACGGTTGGGCCAAAACGTGGCTTCATAGTTGTGCTTTGACGTGGATGAGTGAGCGAGAAACATTGTGTGAGAGGAACTTATGAACCTTAAATAAGCCAACGTTGTCAAACTGGAAATACCTGCATCGGGTGAACGTGTGGCTTTCGCACAAAAAAAAAAGCCAAGGGAAGGTGAGATTTGCCGATCAGTGTTAGCAAAGACCGCACAAAAAAGGAATCTTTTGAGTCCGGTAAAAAAATATATAAAGGTTCTACCCAAAATACCTGTTGACTTGCCAATCTATTTTGTTTTAATTAGCATAATGTTTAAAAAAATATTTATAGATATTTTAATTTAAATATCTATAAATATTTTTTTTTTAAATATATAAAGGTTCTACACAAAATACCTGTTGATTTGCCAATCTATTTAAAAAAAATAGCATAATGTTTAAAAAATATTTATAGATATTTTAATTTAAATATCTATAAATATTTTTTAAACATTATGCTAATTTAAAAAAAATAGATTGGCAAGTCAACAGATATTTTAGGTAGAACCTTTATATATATTTTTTAACTTTATCCTAATTTTTAAAAAATTGATTGGCAAGTCTACGGATATTTTTGCTATAATCTTTTTTTTTTTAACTATGGTAATTCTAAAAAAATAGACTTGCAAGTCTGCAGATATTTTGGGTAGAAGCTCTATATGTATATATTTTTTTACTTTATGCTAATTCAAAAAAAATAGACTGGTCTATGGGTATTTTTGGTAGAACCTTTATATTTTTAAAGTTTATCTAAATTCTATAAAATAATATAGATTGACAAGTCTACAGGTATATTTGGTAGAATCTTTTGTATTTTTAATCTTTATGCTAATTCTAAAAGAAAATAGACTGGCAAATCTACAGGTATTGTTGGTAGAAGCTTGATATTGTTTTTGGTATTTAAAAAAAAAAAGGTCAATAAATGTATTTCTGAGCAGGTTTTAAACCACATAATCCAACATTTGTAACTTGGGAAGCCATTTCCTCACACCCGAGTCACCATTTCATGCCACCAAGTTCCTCATCATCGGAAGTTAGGAAATAGGAAGCTCGACTCTGACGCTCCGACCGGCAGCCGCCGCGCTGACAAACAAAACCGCTGAGGTTTCAACAGAAAAATTGCGAAAAACCGGGCGGAAGCCACGTTATCTGAAGCGCTACCAACTCGCCGTTCCCGTCGTGGGCTATTCAAAAGACGTTGGGCTTTCCTGACGGCTCAACCTGTTTGGTCGCATTAGGTCACCTTAGGTCCCGCCCTTTCAGTCACTAAATGATTTTCGCTCTGTTAAAAATGCTGAGGTGGGGTAGCATAACATATGCTAGCAGCTAGCATAACATACGCTAGCATAACACATGCTAGCAGCTAGCACAACATACGCTAGCGGGTAGCACAACATACGCTAGCGGGTAGCACAACATACGCTAGCGGATAGCACAACATATGCTAGTGGGTAGCACAACATACGCTAGCAGGTAGCACAACATACGCTAACGGCTAGCATAACATACGCTAGCAGCTAGCATAACACACGCTAGCAGGTAGCACCACATATGCTAGCGGGTAGCACCACATACGCTAGCGGGTAGCACAACGTACGCTAGCGGGTAGCACAACGTACGCTAGCGGGTAGCACAACGTACGCTAGCGGGTAGCACAACGTACGCTAGCGGGTAGCACAACGTACGCTAGCGGGTAGCACAACGTACGCTAGCGGGTAGCACAACGTACGCTAGCGGGTAGCACAACGTACGCTAGCGGGTAGCACAACGTACGCTAGCGGGTAGCACAACGTACGCTAGCGGGTAGCACAACGTACGCTAGCGGGTAGCACAACGTACGCTAGCGGGTAGCAGAATGTACGCTAGCGGGTAGCACAACGTACGCTAGCGGGTAGCACAACGTACGCTAGCGGGTAGCACAACGTACGCTAGCGGGTAGCACAACGTGCGCTAGCGGGTAGCACAACGTGCGCTAGCGGGTAGCACAACGTGCGCTAGCGGGTAGCACAACGTGCGCTAGCGGGTAGCATAACATAGGTACGATAGCGGCTAGCATAGCATATGCTAGCCTTGTGTCATGCTAGCGCCTTATCGGACGAGGCGTCCAATGTATTGACAAAAAACAGCAAATATACCCGCAAATGAGACTGCGCTCTATCACACGGTGCCTTTTATAGGTTTGAAAATACGGTATATGAAACCAATTTTAAGATGAGCCATTCATTGAAGGCGCGCCTTATGTTGTGGAAAATACGGTAATTTCCTCCACGTTGAATTTTCACACCAGTAGCCTCATTTCATTATTTCTTTTTCCTTTTTTTCCATCAGTGGTGCTGATCGGGGACTCGGGCGTGGGCAAGAGCAACCTGCTGTCGCGCTTCACCCGCAACGAGTTCAACCTGGAGAGCAAGAGCACCATCGGCGTGGAGTTCGCCACGCGCAGCATCCAAGTGGAGGGCAAGACCGTTAAGGCGCAGATCTGGGACACGGCCGGACAGGAACGCTACCGCGCCATCACTTCCGCGTCAGTACTCCCATCCAAACATTCAAACCTTCCACCCCACAACACTCCACATTCAAATATCATACCTGTCAATGATTATGATTCCCCTTAAAACCCCCCAAGAAACCTTACAAACACCGTACGACTCGTACGGTGTTTGTAAGTTTTTTTGGGGGTTTGTAAGGGGAATCATAATCATTTATAAGGGCAGTTATCGGCAGAGGTTGACAGGTATGATTAATATTTAGTTTTTTTATAGATCTAAAACAATGTTTATTTTAGCTTTTTTTAAAATATTTTTTTAGATTTTACAAAATGATTTTTGAACTAAAGACACAGAAAAAATTGATTAAAAAATGACAATTATTGATTTAAAAGCCCATTTTAGATATAATATTTAGATATTTTTTTAATAAATGGATTAAAATAACTGGATTAAAAGCCCTGAATATTCCGTTTTTTTATAGATCTAAAACAATGTTTATTCGAGCTTTTTTTTTTAAATATATTTTTACAAAATGATTTTTGAACTAAAAACACAGAAAAAAATGGATTAAAAAATGACAATGATTGCTTTAAAAGGGGGAAAATCAGGAAATTCAATATACATCTATACTCTTCATTTGAATTTGATCCTAAAACAGAAAGTCGGCACTCATCATTCCCGGGCCACACAAAATGATGCGGCGGGCCAGATTTGGCCCCCGGGCCGCCACTTTGACACATGTGATCTAACCTAACCTAAAAACACAAAATCCCAAAATATGAATGAACTCAATAATGGATGCTTTCTTCCAATTCCAAAGCCTGGGGAAAAAAAGTTTCCTTTTTGAGCAAGCTTTTTTAACAGGACCATACGTCTTTTCCCTCAGGTACTACCGCGGCGCCGTGGGGGCGCTCCTGGTCTACGACATCGCCAAACACCTGACCTACGAAAACGCCGAGCGCTGGCTGAAGGAGCTCCAGGACCACGCCGACAGCAACATCGTCATCATGCTGGTGGGCAACAAGAGCGACCTGCGCCACCTCCGCGCCGTGCCCACCGACGAGGCAAAGGCCTTGGCCGGTACGCCGCGCTCGCTCGCCGCCGTTGTTCGCCTCGAGAAAACGAACCCAGAATCTCACGCTCCTCTTCTCGTTCCGGTTCAGAAAAGCACGGGTTGTCTTTTTTGGAAACGTCAGCGTTGGATTCGTCTAACGTGGAGTTGGCCTTTCAAACCATCCTTACAGGTGACATTTCTGCTCTCTTTTGTCCTTAGCGCATGTTTGTTTTAGCGGCGCGCTACCACGTTTCGTCAGCAGGGGGCGGCAAAGATGAGGATGTTTGCCTGCTGGAAACTCCTCGTTTTTCTTACTCTATTTGGATTGGATTGGATAACTTTATTCATCCCGTATTCGGGAAATTTCGTTGTCACAGTAGCAAGAGGGTGAGGATGCAGAAATAGGAAAGGCAATTTAGACATAAATAGATAGGTAATAAGTAAGTTAATAAATAAATACATGAATAAATATATAAATAAGCGTGTTGCTGATATATATATATATATATATATATATATATATATATATATATATATATATATATATACACATACACATATATACATATATATACATATATACATATATATACATATATACATATATATATATATATACACATATATACACATATATACACATATATATTTATACATATATATATACATATACATACACATATACATACACATATACATACACATATATATATATATATATATATATATATATATATACACACATACATATACACATACATATACACATACATATATATATACACATACATATACACATAAGCACATGTATACATACATACACATAGATGTACGTGCATACATACGGTAGGTCTTTAAAAGCACTTTTTAGTTGCTTACTGCATAAGTTATGGTATTGTTTTTTGAATTTTTCATTCTTAAAATACCATCACTCAATTAACTATCCTGACAATATTTAACCCTTAAACTGCAAAAAAATAGCAATATTTAGGGGGAAAAAGCTTTCGTTCCACGATCGTCCTCCCAAAAAAACCGACCTTTCACCCTTTAGAAATGGTTGAAATGTACCATTATTTTATGAAAGATGTGAGAAACAAACAAAAGTCAGTCAAATGCTTTGTTAATGTATGAAAATGAATAACAAACCAAAAACATGTTGTGTATTAGTACAGTAAGGAGGAAGCTAACGTTAGCAAACACATAAAGGCATCTAAACAACTTCAAATGACAAATTTATTACAACTTAGCATTAAGTAGAACTCCAAATGAGTACCAATTTAGCACATAGAGGCTAGCCATGCCAAGGAGTCGTCGCTTTTAATGCATCCTTCTCCTTCATTAGCGTAGCCATGCTAATAGTTGCAATATGAGTCACACAGGACCCGCTTATTCATTTCAATGGCACCAATCATTTCAAATACAGAACTCGGGACGACAAAAGAGTCGTCGTTGTTGACTTGATCGTAGCTCCGCTTGAAATTCGGAGACTCGTCCGTGCTAGCCACGAAAAAAACCCTTTCGGCGCCTAACCTGAGCTTTTCCCGTCCCCGCCAGCCATCTACAACATCGTGTCGCAGCGGCAGATGTCGGGGCGCAGCGACTCGGACTTCTCGCCCGCCTCCAACGTGGTTCCCATCACGGTGGAGCCCACCCAGAACGCGTCCAACAAGGGCATGTGCTGCCAGAACAACTGACACGTAGAAACAGGCGCAAAGAAAGAAAGAAAGAAAGAAAGAAAGACAGACAGAGAGACAAAACAGGTGGGAAGAACACCAGGTGCGTACACCGCAATTTTTCATAAAGGACTATCATTGGGTGGCCGTAGATGTTCAACCCTCCTGTTGTGTTGCTTTCTCTCAGGGATAAAAAAAACGTTAGCCCCCCCCCCCCCCCCCCTCGCTCCCCCCAGATTAACCCTAAATCTTCCTTAAAAAATAAAAAATAATAATTAAATCCCAATATAATTTGTAAACCCTAAAATGGCTGCTTTTGGCAGAGAACGCTTTGTAGTACTTTATACTAATCAAAATAAATTGGGCGTCTATTGCCGTCAATGGCAGCGACATATGTGAAATCGGCACTAAAGCACAGGTGTCAAAGTGGCGGCCCGGGGGCCAAATCTGGCCCACCGCATCATTTTGTGCGGCCCGAGAAAATAAATCATGAGTGCCGACTTTCTGTTTTAGGATCAAATTCAGATGAAGAGTATAGATGTATATTACATTTCCTGATTTTCCCCCTTTTAAATCAATAATTGTCATTTTTTAATCCATTTTTTCTGTTTTTAGTTCAAAAATCATTTTGTAAAATTTACCGTTGCAAGGTTTCCACCAGGTGTTAAACTTGGAATTTATACACATGGGGGCGCTAGTACATTGTACAAAAATGTATTTAAAAATATTAAATTTAATGGATTTTAATAGTTATTAAAAAAAAAAATTTAATTGTCCCAACTGCTCGTGACAAAAAACTGAAAGTTCGTATATTTGTACATTAAAATGTTAAAATAACGCATTAGCCTACGCCGCAATACCACAAGAGGGCAGCAAAGCACTACTTTATTGAAACCGAATCTTTATCTTAATCTATAACTACCTTAAATATAGTTTTTTTTTGGGCACCAAGATTCCACAGAATTTTAACACCCACCAAAAAGGAAAAAGACAATCTAAACTCATTCGTCTTGTTACGAATTTAATATACATCCATTAAAATTTAAGTTGCCTTCACCATGAAAACATTGCCACATTATTCCCATCAATCCCCAAAACAAATTAATGTCACGTTCATAATTTTTGGCGGCGATAGATGTCCACTCCGTTTTTCCCATTGATGAAGTTTCAATTCAAGCAACAGGAGGGTTCAACAAAATGGCACAAAAGTTGCCAAAATCAACATTTAGATCAGCACAATATTACATGTTTCACTCCAAATTATTTATTCAACACTAGATTTTTTTTTAAATGTTTAACTCATTGGCTGCAATTGACGCTGGTCGACGTCCCGCTTCAAACCGATTGGTCGCCGTCAATGGCAGCTGCTGAGTTAAACGCACACGCTGGATCCTGGTCTGGCTTTTTTTTTTTTTTAGGATTTTGGGGGCTTGTTTTTGGGGGACGCCAATCCCCCCGATGGCTTTTCTTCATGTAAATATCGGAGAGCCTTTTGACTTCTTTTGTCTTCACTAGTGTTGCACCGATTCTGATCCTTTGCGACGTAGCCAGGAAAATTTCACCCTAAAAATGGGTTGTAAACAATAGTTTGACCTAGTGACCTTTGACCTACTAACATCACAAGTCTCCCTTTTTAACGTGACGTTACAAAAATCGTAATCTGACATAGTCATGTGAAAAATTTCCCGTGAAAAGCTGACGAGCCTCGTGTCGTAATGTGACAAATTTCGCGTTTTGACAAATTTTAACGTTTTTGTGTTGCTATGCGGCAAGTTTGTCGTGGCAGTTTTTACGGCATAAGGCGACAAATTTGAGGTTTTTTTTCCAAATGTCAATGCACTGACTGGAATGGGAACTTTGCCTCTACCAACATGGCCGCCGAGTGGAGGCTATTTTGGATGAAAGATGTTTTCATGCCGTCAGTTGACGTGAGGAACCGTCAAATCAAATCGGTGCAACACTAGTCTTTATATTAGACCAGGATTTTTTTATTTTATTTTGAAAATTTTGCCTTTGCATTTTATTTTATTTTTTTCTCAGTTTGTTTGTTTGTTGTTGTTTTTTTAAATTAACGGCAGGCAGGTTTTTAGTAAGGGCTACATTTGAAATTGCACACAATGCACCCAAATGCCTGGGTGTAGGAGAAAATTGTTTGTTTTTTGTTTTTAAAAAAGAAAAAAAAAAAGAAGAGAAAGGAATTATTAAAATATGTATATTGGACTGCATATGTACAAATAAATCTGATTTGTAATAGAGCGCCTCACATGTTTTTAGCGCAGTGAATCATGAAATAACGTCAAATTCGTAGCCATTTATCTGTGACATATTTTAAAATATAACGTCCTTGACTCAAATTAACCATATTTTCACGACTATAAGGCGCACCGCATTATAAGGCGCACCCTCAATGAATGACACATTTTAATTTTTTTCCATATATAAAGCGCACTGGATTATAAGGCGCCCTGTCTATTTTGGAGAAAAATTAAGACTTAAGTGCGCCTTATAGTCGTGAAAATACGGTAACCAAATTTAGAAATATTTTTTTTTATCATTTAAAAATGAGACGAAACTTGATTTAATGTTGGAGATCAATCGATTCTATTTCTTTTGTTTCAAAAATATGAAATTTAATTTTGGGCTTTGATTTTTAGTACTTTTTTGATATGTATATATTTTTAATAGAACTTATACAATTGCCATTTGAATTTGATCCATATGTATTCATTTCTTTTTTCATTTTCTTTAGCGTAAAAAAAGAGCGCTGCTCTCCGTGGTTTTCGTCTTTTTATTAGAAACATTTACAATACATCTCGTATCTTGGAAAAATAACAAAGAACCAGAACTAACATGGAGCAGATACATTAATAATCATCATAATCAATCATAAAAAAATGTCTCCCAACAAAACAAAAAGTGTGCTATAAGAAACCTGCAACGGAGTTCAAAGCTGTTTTTTTTGTTCTTTTTTTCTCCCTAGTTTTTTTTTTGTCATTTTTCCTTTCGACGTCCCCCCCCCAAAAAAATGAACGATCGGTCGCGGGGCGCCGCAAAAAAGTGGGGAAAAAAAATCCAAAACACGCCAGGTTTGATGACACTGGCCCAGAAACTAACACACGAGCACCACGATTGGACCGGCATGAAACACACACACACACACACACACACACACACACACACACACACGCATACACACACACACACACACTTGTGCCGCAAATACTATTGTCAAAACGCTACCTAGAGACAAACCACGTCGGAGGAAGATGGCGAGTTTTTGTCTTTCGGTCCCGTCCAAATTGTCAACAAATAGTAGTTAAAAAAAATAAAAAATAGTATTTTTTTTTTTAAATTTAAAATATGGTTTTAATATGCGCCCTTTTTGTGCTACTAGCTAAAAGTGTTGGAACAGTGAGTCACCCTTGGCGTTTTGATATACAATTTTTGACTATTTTTTTTGTGCGCTCAAGTTTTTGGCGACAAATTGAAACAAAAGTTTTACTAAGACGTTTTTGAAATTTAGTTTTAAGCGGTTTTTCTGTCCTGTTATTTTTTTTAAACATTTTTTTCAGTTTTTTTTTATAAAATAACACTTTTTTTTAAAGCAAATAACTAAAAAAATATCCTTTACAAAAGAAATTATCACAAAAAAGCTGTTTTTTTTCCCTACTTTTCTACTGTTTTTGATGAAAAGGCTCATGAGCCGCTTACCAAAAATATTTTTTCAAAAAAAACTAAAAGAAAAAGCAACAAAAAGTCACAATTTCTTTTTTTTGGATAAAAATCCAACCCTTGTGCTCCCAAAACCTTTTTTTGGATGTACAAACGTGAAGCCTCCATTAAAAACGGCAAATCTAGTCCATCTAAATCCAATTTGAGTGAGATCTTTTTATCACATTTTTTTGGGGACAAAATTCCCGATTTCTCGATGCTGTTTTCCACCATTTTTTTCCACTTTTTTGCCTCACTGTTCCGACACTTTCCCGCCATTCAAGCAAAGCGACCAATCCAATCCTAGCCGCCTTCTCCTATCAAAACAAATTGGGCATCAAAGACTTCATCATTAAAAATAACATAATAAAACCCCATCACGATCAGGCCGGATTTCCGACCATGCCATTGGTGTTTTCCACCATTTTGGCTCCTTTCCGCCATTTTGGCTCCTTTCCACCATTTTTTTCCACTTTTGCACAAAAAAAAGCAGCCAATCCGGTCCAGCTTTTCAGTCAAAACAAATTGGCCCTCAGAGAGTTAGTTAATCCTTTAAAAATGAGATGAAAACATTGTAAAACTCCGTCTTTTTATAACCCCCATTTCCTATTTCCACCATTTTTTTCGCTTTTGCGCCGCCCAAGCAAAGCGGGGACCGAAGGACGGCGTCCAAACTCGCCCTCTTTTGACCTCCGCTCCCGAAAATCTAGCCTAAGTGACCGTACGACATCCATGCAAACGAGTACGCTAATGAACCTGTTGTGTCATGTTATGTGCTATCTACTTACAGTACATATGTTTAAAAAAAATAAAATAAACAACAACAAAAACAATTTTCGGCCTTTGTTCGCTGAGAAAAACAGAAAAAAAATGGCGTAGTATGTCGGAAAAACCCTGGTTTGTGGGATTTCCGCTGAAAATGTCGGTAAATCGTTACAGTTGAAGGCATAATAACGTTATTAATTCCCAAATGCGGGACGTTAATAATAATAATGATAATAATAATCCTTACCGTAATGGAACGGAGGCACAAAATGGACGCTCTGTGACTAAAATATCTCCAAATTGTGAAAAAATAGTCTGTTCTGTCGCCGTCATAAATAAAACTTTTTTTTATTATTTTTTTTGTAAAATTTACCTAAGAAACGGACATGTCCCCTCCCCCACCCTGTTTACAAATATATTAGCTTCTTGTCATTTGAATTAAAAAACAAAAACGTCTTTTTAAATAGGTTCGTTTTCTTAAATAACATCCGGGTGCTGACGTTTATTTTTTTTAATTATTATTATTTTTTTTATGTTAAATTCCCCACACGTGGCGGTCTACGAAATAAAAACCAATATTAGCAAAATAGATTCCGGAAAAAAACGGTGGTGTTTTTATTTTATTTTTGTAACGGTATTTTACGTGAACTTTCTACAAACGTGTGCGGAAGAACCCAAAAGGTATCAAAGCGAGCGGTCGCCGATTCTCTCGTCTCGGCGAGCGGAAAAACAAACTTAAAGCTGGCGATTGGAAAAAAGTCAGGAGTGCATGGCGTCCAGTCTTTTTCTTATTACATTCAAAAGTTTCCCAAAAAACTTGCTTCCGTTGGCTTAAGTGCATCCGTCCGGAGAGAACGCGGCTTTTCCGCGGGGAAATCCCGCGTAAATGCATAAAAGTCCGTTCCCGCGGCCACCAAAAAACATGGCCGCTTTCCGTTCCCGCCAAAACGGAAACGCCGCAATACAGTCTCGTAAGTGATAATACTAAGAAGAAAGAGGATTTCCTACAAAAAAAATGATCCTATTTCCACGTATCGATAAAATACTGAAAACTTTCGGGGTAAAAACGAGAATCGGCGTTTTTCAGCCCGATCGGGGGTCGGCGACCTGTGGCTCTAGAGCCGCCTACGGCTCAGCGTGACTTCGGAAGTTAGCGCTTTGGCTTTCAAATTTTAGCCGTGCATTCGTTTTTAGCGGAATGGATTTTTGACATGGAAAATTTGATCAGTTTTGACAAAATAAAGTACTTTATTCAAATAACTCCAGTACGAATTAAGTACTAATGGTAAAACTTATTATGGTAAACTATTTGATGATTATAGCTGTCCAATTGTCATTTTTCTTCTGCTGTCCAATTGAAACGACTTTAGCGCTAGTGGACGTCCAATCCGTTTGAAGCAGAAGGCTGGCAGTAATTGGATGTCCGTTCCTTTGCCGCCAACTCTCCCACTCCAAACGGGTTGGACCCGAGTGAATAGCAGATGCGTTAACGTTGTTAAAATTATTGTTTAAAAATCAAATAGGCTAGCTACGACTTGAGTTGAGCGTCCAAGCATTCAATATGGCCGCCATCTTGAACCAAATTCCCTCGTAGACGTCCAATCCACCCCAAGCGGGAAATCCGGCAGCGTTCGTGCGCTACCGGATTGGACGTCCATCACCTCAATGGCAACCACTGATTTAAATTAGATCGTAATCCATCTTAATTCCAAATTTGCAGATGCTCCGCCCCCCAAAAATATTTAGAAAATCCCTCAAAATATGTGAAACGAACTATTCGTACCCTAATTGGCAAAATATAGATAAACTTGATATTCTCTGCAGCACCATATTAAATATTAGAATCAACAAACTTCTTTGGCTGGAAAAAAAACGGCTCCTAGCGTCAAAGGTCGCCGACCCCTGGGCTAAAAAATGGCCGAAAATCCTCGTTTTTTTAATGTTTTTTGTTTCCGCGCCCATCGTTCCTTATTTTCTGATGTTTTCAAGCCATTCCCTTTGCGCGGAAGCAAAAACGCCCGTTAGCCACATTAGCGTAGCTAGCTCCCGCCATGTTTTCGCTCGTAAATCCTAAAACGAGTGCTCCATATTCAACATATCGCGCCAAAAAATTAAAAAAACAAACCAAAAAAAAGACCCTGAAGAGCACAGCAATTATTCCGGAAGGCTATTTTTCATCTTTCTACTCATCGGCGCCGCGAGCCGCTACTAAATGCTAATATGCTAATAGTCAAAGTCGTCTGAATAGAATATCACCGTTTATTGCTTCTTATTATTATTACGACCACACACACACGATTCATCGCAAATTTGACGTCATTTGCCGGGTTTATACAGTAGATAAAGTTAGCGTGGTATTAGCGTCTGATTATTTATATACTCCGAGAAATAGTAAATATTATTATTATTTTTTGTTTAAACCTATGGATCTATCTCATATACTATTCGAGTTCAAAATGGACGCGCGCCACTATAATAATAGTAGTAATAATAATCATCATAAAAGCTTTATCGTCGGCGTAGCGATCTGAAAGATTTGCGCTAGCGGGGGTGTCGGATGCGGAAATAAATGCGGGTTTATTTACAGAAGTCCCGGCGGGATAAAAAGAGGCGGTCCTCTCCCGTCGTCACGGCGACGGGAAATTGGACGTCAACCATAAACTTATGATAATAAGGAATCCTCGACTGGGATTCTAGTGAAATGGTTCACCATCATTGGTCGGTTTGGTTTGTGTCTAATGCGCTTTGTTTTCCTTAATAAGGTGCTTTATTCTTGCTAGTTCTGGTTGTAGTCTTTCTTTTTATGAAACCTCGTCTGATTGGCCGGGAGGAAGCGGGGATGTCCGAGCGGGGGGTGTCTCGCTATTGGCTGCGTTTTGGATCAAAATTGACCAGATTTTTGACCCTGGGCGAAAAAAGCGGGTTAAGTCAGCCACACCTGGAAATTTTGGTTGGGAAAGTTGGAAAGTTTTGCGCCAAAAACGAGGCGAGCGTCTGTCGAAATGTGAAAATTTGCACGAAAAATCAAACCTGTTGTCGCGAGTTTGGCGTCGTAACGTCACGAGCAATGTTCCCTCTAATTTTTTGTTGGTCTGGGCAGAAAGACAACCTCCCTGAGTGTGTAAAAGTTTTTCAACCTCGGCCGGCGGGCCATATACGGCCCGTTAGGATTTTGAATCCGGCCCGCCGCCGGCGTTGTCCAAATGATAGTAAAAATCAATGTTAGTCTACCGTCAATGGCAGCCCGGGAATAAGCACTGTTGGGCGGGCAGATGTAGCAGAACCGAGCCGTAAAATGACAGCAATCGGGTCAAATCCATCCTAAAACAGCGTTTAATGATTAAATACAAATACTGGAGCTTTTTGGATATTAGAACCGAGCCCAGGGAAGTGAATTCCTCGGTAAAATGTCGCGATGGAGGCAAAAAAACGTCCATATACGTCCATTCGCCAAACGGCTCAAAATGCTCTCAAATTCGGTCAAATCCAGCTGTAAATAGCAAACACAAATACTAGTATTTGTATTTAATCATTAAACTAACAAATACTAGTATTTGTATTTAATCATTAAACACTGTTTTCAGCTGGATTTGACCGAATTTGAGAGGATTTTGAGCCTGGGCTCGGTTCTAATGTCCAAAGAGCTCCAGTTTCGGCGAAAACTCCGTTCGGTGGAACGTCCATTGGGCGACCTGCCCGTCTGTCAAACGTCCGTCGGCGAAACGTCTTTAGGCCAATCATCCGAGTACCGATGATGTCGCTCACACTGGTACTCGGTGCGCTCAGGGAGGTTGTCTTTCTGCCCAGACCAACCAAAAATTAGAGGGAACATTGCTCATAAGTCTTTTTTCTTATCGTCCTTTAGCCCGTTAATTTTTAAAAATAATATTTTCCCGGTGTGGCTGCAATCCGCTTTTGTCATTCCCCACCAAACCAAAAAAAAACAAACGACACCCCGAAGTCCGTTTCCCGAACCCCCTCGTCGGCCAAGTGTGATTCACATTCTTTTACTTTGAAAGGTTGTAAAGGGGCGGCGCAAGAGACGCGGCGGCCCAAATGGCAATATCGGAATCAAAACTCAAATCAAAACAACGTAGAAGAACATTAAGGCATAAAATAAAATAAAAAATCCTACGATTCGTTTAAACTGTGCTGTGCAATTTGTCCATAAAATGATATTCTTTAGTCCTCTCTCTCATAAAATGGAAGCTACTTTTATTTTGTAACTCTCACGTGCTCTTGCTTTGTGTTCGGCTCTTAAGTTAGGGAGGGTCTTTGAGTAAGGGGGCGGGGCTACTGGGGTTCTCTCTCTATTGATTCATCAAAAAACAGAAATATTGCGAATAATCTTTCGTAAAGTTCGGCAATATTAGCTATCATACTTTTGAATCGAGTAATTAAACTTCATGTGTCGCCATTTTGGGTCAATGTGATTGGTGTTTTCTATGTTTTTGTTTTGGTTTGAACTCATTGGCTGCCATTGACACTCACAGACGCTCAAAACATTATAATATTTGCACTAGGCGCTTGATCACTTTGGCATATTAAAACTTATCACCCTCAAACTAACCTTTGTACAAATAATTCGTCTTGAATATTATTTCATAATCCATCTGCCATTGACGTCGGTCGCCGTCCAACGTTCGTTGCTCCGCCCTCTCCCAGTCCCCAAACATTATTCGTCCGTATATCGGGTTAATTCGCCCACTTTTCGACGTCTACCGCCGTCAATGGCACTCGTTCACCACTAGTTGGCTTTACGTCTATTATTGTCAATGGCAACCAACGAGTCATTCATCAATACATGAACCTCAAGTAATTTCCCATCCACCCTACAAGCAATCCGAGCCTCCCCATTCGACATCTTGAACCCCACCCCCACGGCCCATGCCCCGCCTCCATCCGCCCTACCACGCTTAATCTGATTGGACGCGAACGCCGCTCAAATGCAGCGTTTCCTTCCCGTTCCTCTTCCATTATTGTCCCGTTTCATCGGAGTCGTGGGGGGGCGGGGTTTATAGACCGGGGGAGGGGGGCGGAGCCTCCTATTGGCCGAGACGGCCAGCTGCCGCATGGTCCTTTAAGTCGTCGCCAGAAAGGCCTATTTGGATCCGTCACGTAAACCCTGTTTCAATTTCACAGTTGCTGTGTCGGTGGGAGATGGTGGGGGGGGAGGGGCTAAGCGGGTACACATCATGTGATCACGCCTCTTTTTTTTTTTCTTCTTCTCAAAACCAAGGCCACATGGTTTTCATCAATGGCGTACGCCGGGGTGGACAAAAGGAGAGTCGAGGGGAGGCAAAAGTGGGGGTGAAGACCCCTCCGGTCCGCACCTGGACCCTCCCATTTGCCTAATTATCAAAAGCGTGGCCCGCCGAGCCCTCGGACAATAACAAAAAAAGGGGGCGACCATCGCGTTTGTACGAAAGGGACAAAAGGGGGTCACGGGTAAGCTAGCCGCACACCTGCTCCCAACAGATGCCCCAAAAAACGTCTTTTTTTTGTCTAAAACAGTGGTTCTCAAACATAGGACTTGGCGGGTCTTTGAGGAACGCCGCTGATTCGTCAACGTTGCTAAAATTTAGGGGGTGTCACATGTTCGCCTCCTTTTTAGCATTGAATGCTTGTGTTTTCGGGGGGATAAAACCAGGAAGTTTGCGACTTGTGCGATCATCAAGTGCGTTTTGTTCCATTTGCATTTGTTCGTTGGACCCAAAATGGCGCCTTCCAAGATTCCTAAGGAGCCTCCAAATGGCCCAAAATTAACAGGTCACCTGGATGTGCCCCAAAATGGGCAGGAAATGACAAAGGAACAAAAAAGTCAATAGGAAGTGAGCCAAAATTGACAGGAAGTGACCCAAATTGAGGAGGAAGTGACGTCATATGAACTCATTGCCCGCTACTGACAACAAAAGATGTCCATATGACTTAAGATAGAGGCGGAATCTCACGTAACGCCGCCATTGGCGGTGCTAAACGTCAATGGTGGCAAATAAGTCAACATATTGACCCCCCCCCCTGAAAAAAAGTGGTCCAATCCACATGAGATCCAGTTGCTGACCTGCCAATCAAACTAACTCAGGCCACACTTTGAGAACCACTGCTTTAAAAAGGCCTTAAAATGAAGCAAATAAGTACTTTAACCCTTCATAGGTCATGCTTGGCTGCCATTGACGGCGTTAGATGTCCACAGAATGACGTTCATTAACAGTTAAAATGGTCGCCAAGCCCTGTCAATGGCAGCCCGTCATAATTAGACTCCATAAGTGGATTTTAATAGTATTCATTTAGTTTTTGTCCGCCTGTGTTATTCATTTATAATTGTATATATTCAAATCAATTCAAAAAATAAACACATTTCAGGTCATGTAGGCCAAATTTTGATGCCAAATGTTAATATTGTGGCCTACATGAGCGAAAAATGTGACGTTTTTTTTATTTTTACGACCAAAAATAGTCACTCGCCCTACAGAGGGTTAAGGTACGTCGACAAAATGGGGAATAGAATAACTCCCCCCTTCAAAATAAAATAAAAAAGTGTGATGGATTCACATTTCGTATTGTCAAAGCATAATAAAAAGCATTAAATTATCAGCGGAAAGCCATTCACAACCCTCTTTTGGACCCGAGGTGATTGCACGGCGCGTCGCCGCTCCAAACGTCTCCCAAAAAAATACAAATAAAAAAACATTATGGCCGCGGGATAGTACAAAACCATCAAAATATTCAAGAATCAGAATCAAAAGTTCACATTTTTGTGCGCCGCCAGGTCAAAGGAAAAAAAAGCGGACAACGTAAAAGTGTCAAAGGTACGATACGTCTCTTATAAAGCAAACTTTTATAAAATATATATGCATATATATGTATAGAAAAGAAAAAAAAAGGGAAAAATATTTCTTGGCCTTTTCTTAGTAAAGCAAGCAACGGCTTTGAAAATAGCTGCTCCAAAAATGTGGTCAGAAAAAACGCAAATCTAGCGTACGGAATCGGAGCGGCGGCGGCGAAGATGGATGGACGAGAGGAGTGGCTCGCTTTAGGACGCTAAAGGACCGACGCAAGGCGGGCGGCGCGCCTTAGGAGAATATTCGGATGGCCTGTGACACCCGCGTGCGGCACACGGGGCACTCGGGGTGCTTGAGCTCGCAGATGCGGATGGCGCACTCCATGCAGAAGAGGTTGTGGCCGCACGGCACCAGCGCCGCCGTCACTTTGCTCTCGAAGCAGGTCATGCAGTCGCGCACGGACGGCGAAGGCGGCGAGTCGGGGGCCGGGAGACGGCCGGGGAAGCCGCCCTCGCCGGCCGAGGCCGGCTCGCTGTGGGCGCGGCGGGCCTGGCCCCGCGGCGAGGCGGGCCGGCCCATGGCCACCGCCGCCGCCGTCTCGGGCGAAAGCCCGCCCAGGGGCAGCGGGAGCCCCCCGAAGCTCTTGGAACGCTGCTGGCCGTAGAAGGCCATGGCCTTGGGGTAGTCGGGGGGCTGGCCCCAGCCGTCGGCGGGGAAGAAGGGGCGGGCCTTGTCGTAGAGGAGGCCATCGTCGTCGTTGGACTTGTCGTAGAGCCTCTCGCCCACGGCGGTCTTGTCGTAGACGCCGTCGCCGCCGCCCAGCTTGTCGTAGACGCCGTCGCCGCCGCCGAGTTTGTCGTAGAGCCCCTCGCCGACGCCGCCCAGCTTATCGTAGAGCCCCTCGCCGCTCCCGCCGCCCCCGATCTCGTCGTAGGCGCCCTCGCCCGCCAGGGCCTCGCAAAAGTTCTGGCGGTAGCTGCTCCCCAACGGTTTCCTCTGGAGCCCCCAGGCCTGGCGCAACCGGCTCTCGGCGGCCCCCCCGCCCTCGGGCCCCAGGCAGTCGTTCTCGTTGTTGTGCTCGTGCAGGCCCCCCGTGCGGAAGGCGATGTGCGCCTCGATCTCCTCGCGGGCACGCTCGGCGTTGCCCGGCGAGCCGGTGATCTCGAAGACCGGGTCCCGGTCCCGGCTGGGAGTGACGATGTAGGTGCAGGTCTGCTGCTGGATGCGCTTGATGGTGGAGCCCTTGGGGCCCACCACCAGGCCCACCACCCGGTAGGGAACCCGCACCTGGATGGTGGTCTGGCCCGGCAACGGGGCCGGCGGCGAGCCGCCGAAGGCCACGCCCAGTTTGTTGCGCGAGGCCCGTAGCATGGAGAAGTGCTCGGCCGCCGAGATGATCTCGCGGCGGGCCAGCGCCACGTCCTCCTTGCGCCCCGTGATCAGAAAGACGGGCTCCTCGCCTCGCACGGGGGTCTTGATGTACGTGTTGGTTTTGGCGCGCAAGGCTTTGATTTTGCAACCTGCAAAAAAAACCAGGACAAATACGCTCAGTGATGTCATCATTCAAAAAAGAACATAAAAATAGAAGGTAATCATCAAAATAATGATAAGCAAAGAATCGGGTGATTCAAACTTTACTTAGAAAAATAAATAGAATTTATAATTGATGCATTATGCAAAGTGTGTCAAAGTGGCGGCCTGGGGGCCAAATCTGGCCCGCCGCATCATTTTGTATGGCCCGGCAAAGTCAATCATGACTGCTAAGTTTCAGCTTTAGGATCAAATTCAAATGAAGAGTATAGATGTATATTACATTTCCTGATTTTCCCCCTTCTTAAATGAATAATTTTTTCATCCATTTTTTTCCTGTGTTTTTAGTTCAAAAATCATTTTGTAAAATATAAAAATATATTTAAAAAAAAGCTCAAATAAACATTGTTTTAGATCTATAAAAACGGAATATTCAGGGATTTTAATCCAGTTCTTTTAATCCATTTATTTTTTTTAAAAATCCTGATTTCCCCCCCTTTCTAATCAGTCATTGTCATTTTTTAATCCATTTTTTCTGTGTTTTTAGTTCAAAAATCATTTTGTAAAATCTAAAAATATATATATAAAAAGCTAGAGTTGATGTTAACGTGGCCCGTGACACCCTTGTATTACGCCAATCCCCTGACCCAAACCCCGTATCAAGCCAGAAAAAAAAATCTATTAAAAGCATAATAACTCAATTTGACTGAAATCTCAAAATAATAAGTCAATAAAAAACAAAATAACCTAAAAACAAATGAAATAATGATTCCCCCTAACAAACCCTGCCCCAAAAATAATAATAACAATAAAACACCTATATTGCCTGTCCTCTTTTTGTCAGGCCAATATTTTCATAAGCCCCTCCCACCCCCGCCAAATGTTTTGGACATTTCTCGCCGCGACATTTAAAGAAAGAAAGCAAACAAATGCACGTTTTGCACTCTTGACCTCTCCTTCAACTCGTGACCGACCGCGCCTTCCTCCATTTTTTTTTTGTTGCTCTCGAATGCATCGACCGGCCGTTGAGAAACAGACGGAGAGACAGCCAGCGCCCTGCCCGCTTCTTAAAGGGACAGCGCGCTAACCCCGACGCCGCTTTTTAACCGGGCCCACCCAAGCGTCTCTTAATGGCCGCAAACGAGGGTCCCGATCCCACCGTCACGGGGACGGACGTTCCTCGGACGAATTTGCCATCGCCGGGGCAGCGTTCTGAAAAGGGGATGACCGCCATTCGCCGGATGTCTTCGAGGTTAATTGGGGACGGTGTCGCCGGGGTGGGAAATGTGCCGTCTCGGAAAATGGATGGAGCCACTTCAACGGCTGGATTTTAGGCCATGGGATTCGTTAGCGGGCGTTGAATGGTACGTGTGGAGTCCAAAAACAAAATGGCCCAAATTTGGGGAGGTTTTGGAGCAATTTTCCCGGGTCCAACTTGAAAGGACAAAATAAAACCATTTCCAATGGCAAAAATACCGTATTTACTCACATATAAGCCGCACCCTTACAATTGTTGAATTTGACAATTTCTCGCGTATAAGCAGCCCCGCGTATAAGCCACACCCTTAAAATTGCCTTAAAATGGTTGAATCTGACAATTTCTCGCGTATAAGCTGCCCCGCGTATAAGCCACACCCTTAAAATTGCTTTAAAATGGTTGAATTAGACAATTTCTCGCGTATAAGCCTCACCCTTAAAATTGCCTTAAAATGGTTGAATCTGACAATTTCTCGCGTATAAGCTGCCCCGCGTATAAGCCACACCCTTAAAATTGCTTTAAAATGGTTGAATTAGACAATTTCTCGCGTATAAGCCGAACCCTTAAAATTGCCTTAAAATGGTTGAATTTGACAATTTCTTGCGTATAAGCCACCCCTTGATTCACAATTATCACTTTCATATTCATGGTTTTAATAGGGAGTATAAATGTGTTAGTTTGAAGGGAAAATCTTAAGAAAAACGTGCTATTTCTGAGATAGTGTATCAATCAAAAGCATGATTAGTGTCGATTTAAGGAATTAATTCATCCAGTAATGGTTGTTTTTTTCACTGCAAAACAGAAAATAACCAACAGATAGTAAATGTTACTTTGCCGACATCTACTGGTGAAAAAGAGTATAGTAAGTGCGCATATAAGCCGTACCCTTGATTCAGTCATCTTTTTTTTTTGTTACAAATACGTCTTATATGCCAGAAAATACGGTAATTGTTGATCTCATCCAATTCACGTAATTTAATATTCAAGACCCCGAAAACGTTCCACCAAAATTTGATAAAATATCCCCATTTTTTTCCAACGGCGTCATTCATTTCCAAAAAGGCAGAAAAATAACCCGCTATCAAAAAGAAGTAGCCCAAAAAATCAACGCCAGGTGCCAAAGAACGAAGAGAAAATGATCCAAAACTACAGGAAGTGACCCAGTTATGGCATCGAATCAACAGGAAATGATCCAAAACTTCAGGAGTGACCCGCAAATGTCTTAAAACCAACAGGAAATGATGAAATATAGACAGGAAATGCCCTAAAATCAATGGGAAATGATCCAAAAGTACAGGAAGTGACCCGCAAAGGTCGTCATCATCTCCGCCATAATCTGAAGCGTGTATATTTCTCCAATCCAATTTTTGTCTAGCGACTTTTATGCTACAAATCAAAACTCCAGTCCAGATTGACTCCAAAACCTTTGCATTTCAACGCTGTAAAAAATACAAACACCTCTGGCACAAATCACCTCCCATTTTTTAACGCTGTACAAAATACAAACGCCTCAGCCACAAATCACCCATTTTTTTGCGAATGAAATTTCTTTTTCCTCTAAAAACGGACCCCCCCCCCCGACAACAATCTACTCCATCCAAATTTTCTCCTTTCAATTTCAACATTTTCCCTCCAAATTTCAAGACTGAAAAAAAATTCAAGGCCCGGATTGACCTCTTCACCTTTCTACCACCAACAAAAAAAACCTTTCCAATCCCGAAATGGACACCACGACGGCACAAATTTCCCTCCCTGGAAAAATCTCGGGCGGAATTATCGATTTTTATGGCTTTTCTTTTTTTTCTCCTTAGGCTAAGCGACTAGCGTGTTAGCACGCCACCTTCTTTTGTCCAAATGTGTCAGTGGGCCACATAAACAAGCCCCCCAAAAACAGGAGCGGCAAGAGTAAGGCGGCCCCCTCTCCGCACGGCACACGTCCCCCCTTCCCTCCCACCCGCATTTACTCCCTCCCTCCCCCCCCAAAACCTCCCCCCCGACAAACACGCTGCCTTTTGAACAGTCTGGCGCGTCCCAGACGACAAAGAGCGCCGACGCTGGGGTCACAACGGCGGCGTGGCCGTCCTTCCACGACCCAAACGAGGCGTCGCGATGGACGGATGTTGACGGCAACTCGCCGAGAAGGAAAAGTGGGAGAATCGAGCCCCCCCCCCCCCAAATAAAAAGCACGACAACCACTCCCTTTCTTTGTTTACCCGGCCTCCCCTCCACCACAATAGACGTTGGATCCCGTCGGAAAGAGCGTTCCATCCCCGTCGGAACATCCAATATCATTCCTTCCCCGCCGGTTGTGACACGAGATGTCTCATCGGGCAAAAGCGGGAGGGTCGGCACCGGCCTCCCGCTGGAAACAGATGGGACGTCTAGTGGCGGAAAACAAATTTCCATCGGAGGCCTTGTTTTTTTGTTGTTGTTTTTTCCATTCGCACGTTGGCTGCCGTGACGGCGCGAGACGTCCCATCCGTTTGAAGCGGAGGGTCGGCAGCCGAGGGGGGAAAAGTTTAGCATCCCGCTTGATTTTTTTCCTGTAAATATATGCTAGGGTAATCCGCCGTTTTGCTAAAAAAAAAACGAACTTGCGGGTCCGGCTAAATACGTCCGCCATTGACAACAATAGACGTACGCTACGTTTAAAGTTAGCCGAGTATCTTGCCGTCTCTCCGAGTTCAGATAAATGGGACGTCTACTCGTGATGCATCGATTGGTGGGAGGGCGCAAAACTTCGCTTCTTTTCAATGCATTTCTGTCGCTGCCAACCTTCCGCTTCAAATGGGACGTCTACGAGCGATAGACCGATTGGCGGGAGGGCGCGTCTTGGCCAGAGGAAGAGCAAATTGCCTTTTTGAACTCAGGTGTCCAATCGGGAGGCCCGGCAGACCCAGCAGGTTTCAATTGGAAGGTTAGCAGATTGGATGCCGTTTCTCCGAGTTCAAATAAATGGGACAGGGACTTGATTAATCTGCGGGATGGTGCAAATTACATTTTTTTTTCAACTTTAGTTCATTAGCAGCTTGGAAACTAAGAAGGGAGGGACGCATCCCGGCTAGAAGAACTGAAATTTTTTTGAACGACCGGCCCGGGCCTTCCCCGTCCGAACGGATTGGACACTCCTGAACTCCAGTCATTTCAATTGCCACGTGATTGGCCGAGTACGGAGCCAAAGGAAGAAGAAAGAGGGAGAAAAAAAGTTTGAGAGGAAAGGCGTGCTCGCGTGGGTCGGGGTCGGGGGTTACCTTGCCTGCCCACGATCTCGGCCACATGCTCGGAGCTGGGCACCGGGACGCATTCGGTGATGTTGCAGCCGCGTCCTTTGGGTTCCCCGGACGAGACGTCGTAAAGGGCGCCGCCTCCTCCGACTCCGACTCCGACTCCGACTCCGACACCGACGCCGACGCCGACACCGCACAACTTGTTCTTGCCTTCCCCGCCCGGGCCATGATGGTGCTGGTGGAGGTTGTTGTTATTGTTGCTCCGGTCCTGGACCCCGGCGTTGGGCGCTCCTCCACCGCCGATGAGGACGACGCTCCCTCCTCCTCCACCACCTCCACCTCCTCCACCTCCACCACCACCACCACCTTCCTCGCTCTCACCGAGCCCCAAGAGCGACAGCTGCCCGAGCGCGACCCTGAGGGCGCGCGAGTCGTCCTCGTCGTCGTCCTGGGGCCCCGCCTCGCCCCCGAAGGCGGCCAGGTCGGTTCCGTAGCCGCCGCCTCCGCTGCCGCCGCCGCCGCTGCCGCCGCCCCCGACGCCGACGCCCCCGACGCCGCCGTTTTTCTCCATGATCCCCGCCAGCACCAGCAGGCTCGGCATGGCTAAACAAAAGAGTGGCGCGAGACAAAGACGACGAGGAAAGAAAGAGACTGGAAGAGAGAGAAACAGCCTCCTCGCGGCCGCCTCCTTCCAGCAGGGCCCCCCTCCTCCTCCTCCTCCTCCTCTCCCCCTGCCTCCCCCTGCCCCCTCTCGCCCGTTCTCTGCGCTAGTCCCTCCCACGGACCGCCCCTCCCTACCCAGATCCCACCCTTCCTCCCCCCCCCCCCCCCCACCTACGCTAGGCCAGCTCCGCTTGAATAAAAAAAAAAAAAAAGCTCCGGGTGGGCACCGGTCGCTTCAGGCCGCCGGCTGCGCTTGCTCTTCCCCGGGATGGACCCGCTAGTCCCCCCGGGGGGGGGGGTGGCGGAGTCTGATGTATACTTAAGCTCCGCCCAGTCTGGGTCCTCTAGGCCGCTCCCCCTTCTTCATCCTCATGCTCCAAACCAAGCATGTATATTCTGTACATATACACACTACTACTATTATTTTTTTAAAGAGATAGTCATAGCTCGTTTTGTGACCACCATACATTATTTATGTTTTTCAAATGCATGCTTAAATTATAACCTAGGTCTTTTTTTTAATGGCGTCTCCTAGCCAGAGGCGCTCCTGGATAATTCTGCACTCTGGGTGTACACTACTCCCCCTCCCCCCTCAATGTACTGGCACAACAATACATTTTTTTATGTTTATCAAATACGCGCAGGTCGTCTTAATTTTGGAAAAAAATGAATATGCCACAAACATCAATGTGAATTGTACAAACCCTGAACCAGCTCGGTAGAATTGAAATTTGGGGAGGGTTCTCGCGTGCCCCCAAATAGATTGCACCCCGGGCGGTTACCCACATTGCCCATAGCAAAAACCGGCCCCAACTTTAGCAAAAAAAAAAGCCAATTTGAGACGAATAGTAGAAAAAAAAATAGCCAAAATATAAACAACAATGTAAATGGCACCAACCCCGAATCTCCAAAATAAAATGGAATCAATAAAAATAATAAAATATTGAACAATCTGGATTTCGTTCTCAGACTTTAGCCGATGTTTTAGATATCTTTCACCCTTTTGGCATTAAGAGAGGGAAAAAAAATATAAAGTTGCGCTGTAGTATAAATTGCATTTTTGGAAAGGCACATTTTTATTTTATCGGAAACCAAAAACAAACAAAAAGTAAAAATAGTCAAATGTAAACTAATAGGCGCAGTAGACAGCTGATAATGTTTCAGATAATTCTAGCCTTATAAAAACATAACAGGCTTCTGATGAGTGGCAGGCCCAGTCAAAATGTGAAAAAAAGTGCGATTTATAGTCCAGAAAATACAGTCAGTTGGATTAAAGTGAAACAAAAACGAGACCTTTCTGGCCTTCCGCGATGCAAAATAATCCACTATTTCATCTTAACAAATTGCTTATAGTAAGAAAATATATTATTATTGGATGCAGTACACTTTACTAACGCTAGGGGAGGCAGCAAAGTGATCGGACGGTGTACGCCGCTAATTGGACATACAGGTGGGCCATAATAATAATGGGGGGAAAGCAATGAAAGCAAGCTAACAGACCATTTGGAATTATTTCATAAGTATTGATGGACAAAATATAATACTATATGATTCAGATATTTCTTAGGCCAGCAGAGAAGGCCTTGAAGGCCCTGACGGGCCGCCACTGCCTAAACCAGGGGTTGGGAACCTTTTTTGACGAAGAGAGCCAAAAACAATTCATATTTTCCAATACCATACTACAAATTTAAAAGTCAAAATACATACATGTAAACGAGTGACTTTTCAATTTTTTTTAGTAAGTTCACCACTTTTAAAGTGGAAAAAAACTGAATATTTTTTCAAAGATTCTTATACTGTTGCTAATCAATGAGAGGATGCATTCCAGAAGAGTCTACTGCGAAAAAAAATGAAGATTAAAGCAGTTCTAGATGTAATATCTCAGTTCTGTCACCAGCGATTTCCATATTTGAGCTCACAGGTTAGCAAAGAGCCAGATGCACCCATCAAAAGAGCCACATGTGGTTCCCGAGCCATAGGTTCCCTACCCCTGGCCTAAACCTTACCCCAAAATGCCCAATAATCTCCAAGGGGTGATTGCTTTTGGTCGCTAATCCCCATTTATAAAAAAAAAAAAAGAGCCAATCCAGTGGAGAAAAGGATGACATCATCATCCGTCGCCCTCCTCACTCTTGTTTTTTTTTTTTTTTTTTTCCTCCGTGGTACCAAATAACAAGCGAGCACGGATGCGGGGGTGTCCGCCCACCTCGCGTAGCTAGCCACGCTTTGCGGCAGGCACCACGTTGTCGTCTCCGCATGAGGATGTTATGTATAGACCGGTTGGGGGGGGGGGGGGGGGGGGGGGCTGGCACCGGAAGGAGAGGGAGGGGGCGCTGTCTGCCTATATAATATATATATACAATGTATAAATGAGGAGGGGGGAGGGAGTTGTCAGACTGCAGACGCTATGCTGCGGGAGGGGTCGTGTACGACCATCCATGCCCCGCCACCACCCACCCCTGAAAAAAAAGCCCGTTGGAGCATCATGGGCGAACAAAAGAAGCCCTTTTTGCCTCCAGAAGATGTCCTCTGACGCTCCGGCCACGCCTGACGGGTGGACGGAGCCCACGTGGAGCAAAGGAGGGCGAAAATGTAAAAGAATTTGCCACTTTTTGGCTTTTGGAGATTGTTGCTTCGCTCTGCGTTTCGGTTGCAGCCGTCGGAGGAGGGATTTTTTTTTCCAGGATGGCCGGGAATGACGAGGCAAACTCAGGACGCGGGAGGCAGGAGGAACATGACACTAGGGCTCCTGGATCGTGTACCTCCCTCCCTCCCTCTCTTTCCTCCCTCCCTGCCTCCCTAAAATGTTTTCCATCTCCACGCGCGTTCAAAAAAAATTAATGAATTGTAAAAAGCGGATGTCGGAGGCAGCGCGCCGTTCAAAACTAAACCGTTCAGGCCTACAAAGTCATCTAAGGCGCACGTGGTAATATTGACAGAAAACTTTGGGATATTATGTCATATCAGTGGTTAAAGTGTGTCAAAGTGGCGGCCCGGGGGCTAAATCTGGCCCGCCGCGTCATTTTGTGCGGCCCGGGAAAGTCAATGATGAGTGGCGACTTTCTGTTTTAGGATCAAATTAAAATGAAGAGTATAGATGGATATTGAATTTCCCCCTTTTAAATCAATCGTTGTCATTTTTTCATCCATTTTTTCTGTGTTTTAGTTCAAAAATCATTTTGTAAAATTTAAAAGCTAAAATAAACATTGTTTTAGATCTATAAAAAACTGAATATTCAGGGCTTTTAATCCATTTATTAAAAAAAAATTCTAAATATTATATCTAAAATGGTCTGGCCCACATTGTAAAATCTAAAAATATATTTAAAAAAAGCTAAAATAAACACAGTTTTAGAACTATAAAAAAACGGAATATTCAGGGATTTTAATCCAGTTCTTTTAATCCATTTATTAAAAAAACATCGAAATAATATATCTAAAATGGTCCAGCCCACGTGAAATCGAGTTGACGTTAACGCAGCCTGCGAACCAACCCGAGTCCGACACCCTTGGGTTAGGGCGTCCGCCTCACCGTTCTGAGATGGAGGGTTCGATCCCCGGTCGGTTCCGTCCTTCCCGTGAGGAGTTAGCCTGGTTTGCGTGGCTTTTCTCCGGGTACTCCCACAATCCAAAATTAGCTACCATGCTTAAGCTAGCTGTTTGGACACTCTAAATTACCCCTGGCTACGATTAGTTGCCGGTTTGTCTATTTATGCCCTGCGATTGGCCGGCTACCCGTTCGGGGCATCCCATAAATGAGTGCGATTGGCCAATCGTAATGTAACACAATTTAGATCTCATGAAGTTATATAAATAGTCTTAATATGACCGCTACGTCTTTGGCGATGACGGAAAAGTTTCCTAAAATAACAATTTCAATCTCCTGTTATGATGACTTTAGTCTGGTAATATGTGACCTTTGACCTCTCCTGTTGTCTATTGCTAACTACCACAGCGCCTCCTCGTGTACAGTATCAATGTAGAAAATGTCATACAAATAAACTTCCAATTTTCACCAGGAGCAGGTGAATAATCACAGTCTAGACGGGGGCCGAGTGGGCGGAGCCAAGCGGGGAGCCGCCGCTCGCGCTCCTCCAAGGCGCCGCCGCTTTGCGTGTGAGCTCGGGATTAGCACGGGAGGCGGTGGGGCTTGTTGGCGGGGGTTCCTGCCCCAAACCCCCACCCCCCCCACCCCACCACCCCAACACTCCTCCGGCTTTCCGATTGGGCGCCGGCTGGAAGGACAGGAAAGACCCGATCGATGCAAACGGCCGCGATCGGGTTTCACCGGCACACAACTTGCTAACGGGGACCAAAAATGGCCGACCCGGCCCATCCACGTCAAATATGATTGGCATGTTAATGTTCCAAAAGCTTTTTCAGTGTTTATTGAACACAAAAAGAAAGAAAACATATTTAAAAAAACAACAACTGGTACTTTTATTCATTTTCTGGACCCCTTATCCTCATGAGAGTCACAGGGGGTGCTGGAGCCTATCCCAGTGAACTTTGATTCGGTGACCAGCCAATTGCAGAGTGCGAGGAGGCAAAGAACAGCCAATCAGAGCTAGGGGCGATTTAGAGTGCTAAATTAGCCTAGCATGCATGTTTTTGGAATGTGAGGAAAGCGGAGTACCTGGAGAAAACCCACGCAGGCAAGACCGACCTGGAATCGAACCCAGAATGGTGAGGCCGACCTGCTCGCCAAATGAATGAATGATACTACATGAAAGAAGACCTTTTGATAATATGACATTTTTTCTGTGTTTTTTAGTTCAAAAATCATTTTGTAAAATCAAAAAAAAAAATCTAAAATAAACTTTGTTTTAAATCTATAAAAAAAGGAATATTCAGGGCTTTTAATCCAGTTATTTTATTCCATTTATAAACAAAAAAATCTAAATATTCTATCTAAAACGGTCCGGCCCACATGAAATGAAGTTGACGTTAACGCGGCACCCTTGTGCTAAATCGTCCATAGCGCCAGTGCCAATGATTGGTTGGCGCCACGGAAAATCCTTCATTCATTTATTATCCTCACAAGGGTCGCAGGTTGGACTTTTTGGCAGAGTAGTTGGCCCACGTCGAGGAGATCCTCCCGAGTGTGCTCGTGTTACAGATTGGGACCATCTGGCCGTCAGAGTGGTGGTCCCCACTGTCCTTTCTTTGCCTGATGAAAGACATCATTGGCTTAACGCCCCCCCTCCCACACACACACACCCACCCCTAAACCCCTCCCCTTCTCCCAAGCCACCTCCCGTCCACATTCGCACATACACACTTACGTCCTTTGTTTGTCCAGCGGTGGCGGGCTTTTTCAAAGATGGTGGCAGATGTCCACTTGGGGGTCCGGGGACGCGTGGACGCTCCCGCAAAATGTGGCCGGGGGCCCGTGACCCCCAGGGGGGGGTCGCTCGACGTCAACCTTCCGCCACCAACTCGTCACGGGACGCTTGATCGAAAAAATTAAGACGTTCGTACGTTTTGGACTGCACTTTTCGGACAGATGTTGCATCAATTTACTAATTTGAAAGGAGGGTTATGAATTAAAGCAATTTTTTTTGGTCGTTTTGTGTTATTTGGATGTGAATGCGGATTTGTATCGGCGTGTGGATGCGTATTGGGTGCGCGATAATGCGGGTGTTGCCGTCATGTGGGAATATGAGTCAGCCCCGATGACCTCATTGCTTTTTGCGGCTGTTGGGTCATTGGCCACGCCCCCTTGGTGAGGAAGATGAAAGCTCCTTCCTGGATGCCGATGACCTCATACATACACACACACACACACACACACACACGAGGATCGAATATGATGTCACGATTGAAAATAGCTTATGCACTCAAAATCATTGGCCAATTTTTCAACTCGAATCAAAAGTCAGAGAAAAAATTTATATTAATTAATAATGTATATATTTTTTTAAACGACATGACATCCTCACAGGAAATAAATTCAGAACTTTAATCTGTCAGAGAAAAATTTATATTAATTAATAATGTATATATTTTTTTAAAACGACATGACATCCTCACAGGAAATAAATTCAGAACTTTAATCTGTAACATTTGAATTGAATTAAAATAAAATTCAGATACAATGATAATATATTCATACAAAAAAGTTTAACAGTAAACAATACTGTTATATATATATACATATATATATATATATATATATATATATATATATATATATATATATATATATACACACATATATATATATATATATATATATATATATATATATATATATATATATATATATATATATATACATATATATGCATACACCTAAAAAATATATAAATTTTTGGGGGGGTGTATGTGTATATATATATATATATATAAATATATATATAGTTATATATATTTATATATATATACATATATATACGTATATATACGTATACACATATATATATATACACACACATATACAACGATGAATAAAGTTATCCAATCCAATACGACATAAAATTTACAGTTCATAAATATGACCCCTACAGACACACTATTTTTTAGAAAAAAATGAAATTCATTCACCAGAAATGAACAAGGAACCTGATTTTATTCTGAAAAAACAAATGTTATCGATTCATTTTTTTTTCAACGGCGGAACGTCCACCAACGTCTATTAAAGGAACACGTGTGTCCCTGATTGCCAATTACGTCCGCCAGGTGGCGCTGTCTAATTAAGTCAATCCCTTCAGCCTTGTGCTTTTCTCCCTCGACGTGTTTGTGTTTGTTTTGCCGTCGGCGTTTCACGATATCAGACTTTATTTTGTGAGTTTTGCCTTCTTCTTGGCCGGATTTCAACGGATTTGTTATGTAAGCGTCCAGTCCAGGCGGCGTGGCTCTTTTTCGGATGCGTGGAAGCCAAACGCGCCGCGTGGCGACGACGACGACAACGACGACAACGACGACAACGACGACGAAGACTACGAGCAGCCTACGGAAGCTTCCGGAAATCTCAGGTGAGCCTTGTCACTATTTGGACGAAAAGTATAGTCCGTCTGAGACGTCTTTATTTCATTTTCAAGCGTTGACAGTAGTTGTTGTGGAATTGGCATGATTTTTAGTTGGGGTGACGTCATCAACCCTGCGACTGAGTGTGCGTAATTGAATGTTGTGAGGTGTAGGGATACTTCTTCGCCGCCTGGGGGCGTCAGAGCACAGGCAAAGATATCAACTAAAGGAGAAATCATGGAAGGAAATCGATTAAATGAATTAGCAAAGTTCGGCTACCAAAAAAAACGAAACTTATAAACTAATGAGAATATCTCATATTTCCCCCCCCCCCCTAAATCGCCTGTTAAAGTCCACAACATTCTATGTTACGGTGTATTTTGTGTTGATGCACTTACCAGTAATGAATGCATCTATATATTTCGATAACTGTCAATAATGTCTTTATAAAGCATGTAAATTTGACTTCAATAAATTAGTCACTGACTAAAAGGTGATAAATGAACATGGTTGAAATTTTAATAAACGTTTTAATAAAATAAATATATTAAAAGTAATATATTTATTAAAAAAACATGCGTGCAAACAAAACTGAATTTGACAAAATGCTAAGGTGATACAAAAGCACTAAATAAAATAATTTAATATCCGATAAAGTCATTTTATACAATTGAAGAAATAAAGGATGAAACCTAACAACAATGTCGAAAGGTTTGTTAAAAAGTGTCATTAAATTCATTAATAATTCAATTATACTCATTAAAATCGACTCGAAATTGGACCACCGCTGCCAAGCTCCCTGTCCAAATGAATTGGACGTCTTTCCCCGTCGATGAGATTGTGCTGATCAATTATTGGGTTTGAAATAATCAAACTTTGCTTCTTAGTGCAAAAAAAAAAAGTTTGAAAAAAATAAGTCTGGGTGGCAAACTGGAAAATGCTTTTTTTTTTCCACTCTACGTTTTTCTTTTCTTTTTTTTCTTTTCTAAACACACATTTCCTTTTCAAGCTGACATTCCTACGAATGAGTGAGTAAACGAGCGAGTGAGTCACGGAGCGGCGACACACCTTTACCGACGCAAGCCCGGGGAATGCGGCGGGCGTTCTTCGTCCTCGCTGCTGTTTGCCTTTCGCCTCGTTTGACTTGTTTAATAGAGAAAGTCTCACCTTAGTTATCACCTTTGCACTTTTCACGTCACCCGTTGTGCTTAACCGCCAAATCAAACCGTCAATCGAAGGGCAAGAAAAGAGTTTGGGTTGAAATTTAACCGGACATTTTAAGGCTCATTTGAATCATCATTTTGATAATCGTCCAATCAATACTTCTCTTTAGAAACTAATAGTTGTGACTGAGCACGCTGTAAGATTTGTAAACGGCTACTAAATATAGGATTGTCAAGTCAATTTAATGGTTATACAGTGGTACCTCGACATACGATGGTAATTTGTTCCGAGACTGAGATGGTATGTCGAGCTTTTCGTCACTCCAGCGAACGTTTCCCATTGAAATGAATTGAAAACAAATTCTGAAACTCTCTGAAAAAACACCAAAAACAGGATATTGGATTGGAAAAAATGTTTGATTTCTTCTAATTTGCCATCTATTAACAAAGTAACACATAACTAGTGTTTTAATAGTCATAAAATGTGTTTAATAGAACTAAAATTGGGCGGGGTTGTGTGCACGAGTATACTTCATGACCCAGAAAGCCCTCTTTTTGCCCGCGCATGCGCGTTGTGCGTTTCCTGGTGGAAACTCGTCCGAATAAATCGTTCAGTCCTCGTAGATATAGTAGTTATACACAAAAGAGATGTGGCAAAAAAGAGTGCGCTATAATGATAAACCGCCTCTCATGTCCTGGCCACCTGGCTTCGTCGCATCTTGAAATTTTAATCGTATCGCGAGCAAATTATTTGATCGAAATTTTCGTCGTACCACTGTAGCAGTAGTACTTTTTTTCCTCGACACATTTCCCGGCTAACTCTTTATCGGCAGATTCTCCGACACTGCTGCAAAAATAAGCCATGGGGACATCCCTAATGTGTATACTATATACAACTTGTTGGCAGGAGCAACTGTATGGGATGCATCACCCTTTTGATCAATGATCACGCCCCTTGTCACTTGCTTCCCTTTCTCTTAAACAAGGAGGTGTGTGTGTAAGTGTGGAAGTGTGTGTGGTTATGTTAGATAAAGCTCAACAGCTGCACACACACACGGATGGGCGCGGCAGGCCGGCAGGCAGGCAGGCAGGGCGACTCCTCCTAGTCGCCTCCCTCTTTTCCTCGTAACCCGGAAAGTCGTCCGTGGACTTTTCCAGGCGTGAACACATTCTCGTGAGAAGTCAGCCAGCCAGCCAGCGAGCGAGCGAGGCCTCTCGCTCTTCTTTTTCTTCTTCTTCTTCTCCTCCTCCACGCCGCTCTCGTCCGGCAATCCTGCCTGCCTTCCTGCCTTCCGTCCAATCCTAAAAGGTAAGCGGCGCACTGACACCCCCCCCACACACACACTTTTTAAAGCCCAAAAGCTGAAGAGAAGAGCCTAAAGGAGCACTTTGGCGTAGGAACGAGCACTTTAGCGAGCGGAGCGTGGGCGTGGGCCATCGCGTGGCTCGGACGGTGGGTGGCCGGCCGGCCGATTGGACGGCCCGCTTTGGACGCCCACTCGCTGAAAAGTGCTCCATTCCCCCCCCAAGGCAAAAAAATGATAGGAGTTGTTGAATTTGGAAGTGTTCTTTTTAAAAAAAAAAAGATTAATTGGACTTTTTTTTCCTAAAAGTTGGACTGGAGTTTTGCCCGTTGTTTTCGCCATCAATATTAGAATGTCGCCGTTTGTCGCCAAAAGTGGTGGAAATGGTCCGATGGGAGGGAAAAGGTCGAAATGTGGCGTCGTGCTTGTTTCCAATTCAATTATCATGTCGTGCGTTGATATCGTTAGCGCTTTTGCTAACGACCACAGCGCCTAGCAATGGAAGATGAATGGAAACGGTGCGCTGCTGCCACCTAGTGGCCCATTTGGCTCCTTATTCTTTTCTCCAAGCTTGAAATTCACAGTAAAGTAGGGGTCGGGAATCTTTTTGACAGAGAGAGCCCTAAACAATTCATATTTTCTAATGTTATTTCTTGAGAGCCATTCTCAGAATTGAAAAGTAAAAATACATGAAAATGTGTGATTTTTTTTGTCATTTCGCCACTTTTATAGTACAAAAAGTCTCTGAATTCTTCTGACAACTTTGTTATGCTGTTGCTAATAAATCAGTATCAATTATATTATGCACGGGACTCCGCTCTCTCACCAGTGATTTCCATATTTTAATTCACAGGTTAGTGAAGAGCCATATGCACCCATAGAAAGAGCCACATATGGCTCCTGAGCCATAGGTTTCCTACCCATGATGAAAAGGAACCTTTTTACTCATGTTTTTTTAATGGAATAGTCGATCCGTTCAACTTCAATTTGGTGTCAATTATTTTGTTTAACCATTCCACAAATATCATTGGATTTGTTAACTCCCAAAAAATAATTTTCAGTGAAATGAAATCTTTGACCGTCAATGACTTGAAAATATTCGAATCCCAAAACAATTTCACAAATATGTATTTGCCAAGAAACAAATGCGATGAGGACTTTTGGTGTTCTTTTTTCGATCCTGTTGAAATGTGCCGGGCAGGAAGCTTGCGTGTTTCCCTCCCGCCTTTCTGGCCAGAATAATAGTCGTAGTAAAAAAGTAAGAATAACAGCCCTGTTCAGTTTACAGCCTTAGGCTTGTGGAAAGTTTTCACTCCAACAACAAGAAAAAAAAGAAAAAGATCTCCCATGTCTGTGCAAAAAGAGTATACATTTTTCCAACTTGGATTTTTGGTCAACAAAGGCATACTTTACATTGAATTTGGATCATTTGTTTAGGAAAGAAAAGGTCGTGAAAGCGAATAGTCAATGGGAGAGCCGCTCTATCGCGACCATTTCAAAATAAAATACAGGATGCTTGCAAGATGAACATTTTTTTGAGATTTGGCTTTTCGTCACTTGGAATTTTCCCATCGAGGCTCGGATATTTTGTACCGTATTTTCACGACTATATGGCGCATGGTGGGTGCTATTTCTGTATTTTAAACGCACAAGGGACGCACCGTTTTTAAAGACGCTTATATATTATATATGGATACCCAACCGCAATAGCGCTGGCTGACTATCGGAAGCAGCCCCACACTCTTTTTCCGGTTCCCGGTGCGCAGTGACTTCTGGGATATATAGTTCTTGCACGCTACACCCACACGCTAAAAACATGTTTTTAAAAAGGCAACGGAAGGAAAACTGAGTTGGGTTGTACTTTTATTTAGACATTTTACAACTTACTCAAGTCATCATCACACACAAATCCATCAAAGTCCTCATTTTCTGTGTCCCAATTGAACAATTGTCCAAACGAGTCATCGAAAACGCTGACTTTTAGACGTTCGTCCAGGCGGCCACAATCCATTCGCAAATAGTAGCTAGCTGGTAGCTAGCATAACTTTTCCAACGGTGCTTTCCATGCTTCGTCAAGCTGTATTGATGTCCATGTATACAGGCTACACACAATCCATTGGGTGTATTGACAAAAGAACTACTACATATCCCAGCAGTCACTGCGCAATACTTTGTCTACGGGAAAATAGTAGAGTCGGTGTACCCTATCGACTGACTCATTTTAGTTTGTGATAACAATTTTAGTATTGGTCCATATATAAAGCGCATTGGATTATAAGGCGCCCTGTCTATTTTGGAGAAAATTTATGACTTTTATGTGCGCCTTATAGTCGTGAAAATACGGTATGTAGAGGCATTTGTAAATGGATGTAGTTGTAAGTAGAAGAACCGCTGCGTTTCTACCTTTTATTTTTCGGACTAGAAATCCGATAGCCATTCTGACGTGCCGTCCCTTTTTGCAGCCGTTTGAAGCCATCGCCATGGAAACGCCGGGCCAGAGACGCAGCGGGCGCAGCGGCGGGCGCAGCGGGCGCGGCACCGCCTCCTCGCCCACCCGCATCACCCGCCTCCAAGAGAAGGAGGAGCTGTGCAACCTCAACGACCGTCTGGCCGTCTACATCGAAAAGGTGCGCTCGCTGGAAAGCGAGAACGCCAGCCTGCGTCTCTGCATCAGCGAGTCGGAGACGGCGGTGAGCCGCGACCTGAGCGGCATCAAGGCGGCCTACGAGGCCGAGCTGGCCGACGCCCGCAAGACCCTGGACCAGGTGGCCAGGGAGCGCGCCCGCCTGCAGCTGGGGCTGGGAAAGGTCACCGACGAGTACAAGGAGCTCAAAGCCAGGTGAGCATGCCCTAAATCTTACAGGGAGGCGGCCATTTTGGGTCTAAGCCGACATTGTTTCATGGCTTTGTCTTCAAATTTGTTCTGAAATTCAGTGCCCGAAGGCGGTTTGAAGTAATAACGTGAAATTTGGTGGGTGTCGACCTGGGAAAAAAAATGTCGGGAAGCTATGGCCAAAAACCTACAAGAAGTCGGCCATTTTGGTTCTAAGTGGACATTGTTTGATGGTTTTGTCTTCAAATTTGTTCTGAAATTCAGTCCCAAAAGATGGTTTTAAGTAGTAACGTGAAATTTGGTGGGTGTTGACCCGTGGAAAAAAAAGTCTTGGGGAAGGCATGCCCAAAAACCTACAGGAAGGCGGCCATTTTGGTTCTAAGTGGACGTTGTTTGACGGCTTTATCTTCAAATTTGTTCTGAAATTCAGTCCCCAAAGATGGTTTGAATTAGTAACGTGAAATTTGGTGGGTGTCGACCTGCAAAAAAAGTCTCGGGAAGGCATGCCCAAAAACCTATAGGAAGGCAGCCATTTTGGTTCAAAGCGGACATTGTTTGACGGCCTTATCTTCAATTTTGTTCTGCAATTCAGCCCCCAAAGACGTAGTAACGTAAAATTTGGTGGGTGTCTCGGTCATATGTCGACCCGCAAAAAAAAATTCTCAGGAAGCTATGCCAAAAACCTACAGAAAGTCGGCCATTTTGGTTCAAAGCAGACATCCTATCATAGCTTTGTCTTGCCTTCCAAGTTTATTTTGATATTCATCCCCCAAAGACGGTTACACTTGGCAACATAACATTTGGCAGGTGTCCCAATCACGTGTAGACCCACAAAAAAAGTCTCGGGAAGGCAAAAAAACAACTAAAAAGTCAAAACTAAAAACTAACTGACCAAAAACGATATCAGGTCGGCCATTTTGATTGAAAGCGGACATCCTCTGATAGCTTATCTTCAAATTGCTTTTGTAATTCCGCCCTGAATGGGCTTGTCCAACGGCTTATCTGACAAGAAATATTAGATCCCCGAACAAAGATTGAGCCAACACGCCCATTCCCGTCTGGGCGCGGCCGCCCCACCCACGCCACGCCGACGCCAACGTTACGCTCGACGCGCTCTGATCCGTCCGGCTGTCAACGTCCGTTTGAAGCTGCCCTTCCACGTTTGTTTTCTTTATGCCGGCCTGCCTTTACGTGTGCGTGTGAAAACAAAAGCCTGAATGTCATTAGCACCTTCCATTTTTGTACTATTTTTTTTGCTGCACTGCTACTTTGCATTCAACCTCCCACTTCCCAAAAAACCCCCATAACTTCCGTATTTTATTTTGACTGGCAACCCGCCTTTGTCTAAAGGCTGCCAACCCTCCCCCTTCCCATGGATTGGACGCTTAGCGCCGACCACTGACGCTAATTTTGGCTTCAATTTAAGCAAATTGGCACTGTAATTTATCGATTTTTAAGATGGTTTGCTCTGAATGACATTAAGTTTACCAATCCACTTAAGTGAGCAAGCTTTCATTCGCCGAAATTGATTGGACGTCAGTCGCCGTCCACGGCGGCGAGCGGGACGAATGAGCTTTTTTTTTTTGTCCGCTTGAGGTCATTAAGGTCGCATGCACGTTTTAGAAAAGTTTCCGCGGAAGTTCCCGTGAATCGTCGTCGTAAATGATTGTGAGGTGGTGAATGAATTCCATTTGTCTGCCTTGTTGCGTCATGGCGTTGGCACTTTTGAAAGGGGGAGGGACTGTAGGGAAGCCCCGCCCCCCTCTCCTTTGCTCTTTTCATCTGACTTGACTTTATTTCCATTTGAGTGCGTTGTCGAGTGTTGTTCAAATAGTGGACTGACACTTTATCATTTTTTTTAGAATTACACTATGATGGGGATTAGTTTTCCTATTTTATTTTTTTTAATAATTTTTATTTATTTTTTATTATTATTTTTAAAGGATTTTTTTTATTTTTATTTTATTTTTTAAGTCATTTACTACTTCATCTTTGAATGGATTGGATTGAATTGAATGCCTTTATTGTAATTATACAAGTAGAATAAGATTCAAAACTTCACTATGAAGTGCATACATAAATCAGTAGGCAGGTACAAAAAGTGACTAAAGTGCTCTTATAATGTATAATTAAAAAAAAATTGTAGCACTTAAATATGGAAAAATCCCCAAACATTTTACGACCATTCAGAATAAAAATAGACTTCCATCCACCATGGCGGACAATCGCAGGAAAGCCTCGTTAAAACATCCCGGTTCCCTTTTTTTCCCTCTTTTATTTTTATTTTTGTTTTCCTTCCCCATGTTGCTAACGCGACCAAATTGGGAAGTGAGCGAACGACTGGCGAGGCGTCGTTTACCGAAGCGGCGTAATGGCGGCGGCGGCGGCGGCGGCGCTCTTTCTCTGACACGCGACACGCCATCTTTTTTTGCACGAGTTTCTGTGAATGACGGCCCGAACAAAAGGCCTCTTGTGGTTTTCTATTTTTTTTTTTTTTTACATTGGAGGCGGGACTTGATGACGGGCGAAAAATGGATGGCCATTGGAAGAGAAGCCATCTCATTTGAATCTGGGACTTGTTGGAATAGTAATAAAACAAAGACACGCACACACACATGCTGAGCAGATGTGCGTGCGTGAAAGAGGAATGAATAGTTGATAGCTCCGCCCCCTTTTCATCCGATAGTATAGTGGCGTGGAGGGAGGACAGCTGCCAAGCAACCAAACAAAACATTCATTAACGCTGTCTGAACAGAAACTAAATTAAAATTTATTTTTATTTTTGGTTTTTTATTTTATTTTTCCCAAATAAAAATGGACTCTTCAGTTGACTACCATTCAAAATTCAATCTGACTTTATTCTCAGTCACTACTTGAACACCATTCCAATTTTTGTGTTTCCAAATTAAGCAACATTCGGACTTATTGCCATCATTTTTTTTTTAAATTCCACGTCAAAATTGATTCTTACAATAGAATCAGTGTTCTGAGACGAAGGCCATTAAAGAAAAAGAGAAAAAAAGGCGCAGATTTCTGACTTAATTCTCAGTCAGAATTTAAAGTTTGAGTTTAAAATGCGAATTATGACTTTTTTTATGGGGTTAGGGTCCTGGTCCTTGGACCTCAGGGCCACTAAAAGTGGTAAAGATTCAGACTTAAAAGTTAAAACATCTTGATATGTTCTCGGGCTTGATTCAACTCAAGCTTCTTGTGCGGGACATAAACCTTGTCGCCGTCAGTGGGTGGGCGGCCTGCCGGATGATTTGGTCACCGCGTCCAAATAGGACAATCGGTCACTCTTTTGATCTCACGTGCTGTTTAAAACATGAATACTTTGTGTGTGTCTTTGTGTGTGTGTGTGTGTGTGTTTGTGTGAGTGTGTGAGAGTTGTTCCCAAAGCCAAGACAGCCTGTTTATATCATCCAAGTCTGATTTGTGTAATGAGAGGCCCTCTTGTGTAAATATCCTGGAATGTATTACAACTTTTTCCATGTGACTGCAAAGCTAAAAATCATTGGCTCACTACTGCCCCCCTGGCCGCTGAAATCTTGAAAAAGACACCAAAAAAGGCCAGTAAGCAAAAAAACAAAGATCATGATTATTTTTTTCATTATTTTTCTTGTTTGTGTATTTTTCCTTTGAAAGTATTACTCGAAAGTCCTTTTTAATATTTATATATATATATATATATATATATATATATATATATATATATATATATATATATATATATATATATATATATATATATATATGTGTGTGTGTATATATACATATATGTATGTGTATATACATGTATGTGTATGTATATGTATGTGTATATGTATATATGTGTATATATGTGTATATATGTGTATATATGTGTATATATGTGTATATATGTGTATGTATATGAATGTATATGTATATATATGTGTATATATGTGTATATATACATGTATATATATGTATATATGTGTATATATATATGTGTGTGTACATATATCAGTGGCGGTCCGTGAATTTCCTAGCGACGCCTTCAGCTGTCGGAATCAATCCAACCCTCAAAAACTATTTTATGGCTATAAAACCTCTACTGCAGCTACAGCTGCGACACATAAAAAATCATCAATAATAACCTCATACAATTGAAATATTATTTAGGCATATACCCATATATGATTCAGATATTTCTTAGGCCAGCAGAGAAGGCCTTGAAGGCCCTGATGGCACACCACTGATATATATATATATATATATATATATATATATATATATATATGTATTTCAGTCATTGGCTGGCATTGACTGGGATTAAAATGAACGATCCGTCCCCCTGCTCAAAGGGGCGTGGCCATCTAGATGAGTCTTTAAAGTCATTAGACGCGAATCGCCGACAAGATGACTCATTGGCATCCAATCCGTTTTGACTGGGCGAGAGATGATCGGCGTTAACTCTTTCGCTGCCGGTCCGACTGGATCGGAGTTCCACCCAAATAGTCGGCGTGGCCTCAAAGTCCATTGCTTTTCGCCGTCGCTCCCGAAACACGGACGTCGTGTAACCGGAGCGCGAGGAGGTCCGAGGAGGCGCGTCGTGGGAGAGCGCCAGCAGAAAAAAAGGGGGCGGGAAGGCGGGTTGGAATGCGCTGGCTGCCCTCCCGGGCTGGGCCGTGACTCACGGGCGCGCTATCTTTGTCTCGAGGACGCACACACGCCAAAAAAGAAAAAAAAAACACGACGACTTCCTGCTCTCGTCTGCTGGTTTGCTTTCCCGTTGCCACGGCGACCTGGGCTTTATCGCAAACTCGCCCCAGGGCAACTTTTTCTTATTTTTAAGACGCGAAAAGACATTGAAATCCGACACCTAGCCAAACGAGTCGTCTGTCTTCTCAAATTAAAATGAGCAAATTAAATGGAACTCATAAGAGTTTGTGAGTTTCAGCACGGATTTTCACATTTTTATGAACTTACCGTATTTTCACGACTATATGGCGCTTCGCATTTAAAGGCGCAGGGTCAGTAACGAGTACTATTTCTGTATTTGACACACACAAAGGATGCACCGTTTTTTAAAGGCGCAGTGTCAGTAACAAGTGCTATTTCTGTATTTGACACACACAAAGGACGCACCGTTTTTTAAAGGCGCAGTGTCAGTAACGAGTGCTATTTCTGTATTTGACACACACACACGACGCACCGTTTTTAAAGACGCAGCCAAGCATGGCAAAACATACACGTGCTTAAACATACGGACACACGCTAAAAACACGTTTTTAAAAAGGCAGCGGAAGCTAAACTGAGTTGGGTTGTACTTTATTTAGCCATTTTACAATGTACTCACGTCATCATCACCCACAAATCCATCAAAGTCCTCATTTTCTGTGTCCCAATTGAACAATTGTCCAAATGAGTCATCGAAAACGCTGACTTTTATACGTTCGGCCACAATCCATTTGCAAATAGCAGCTAGCTAGTAGCTAGCAGCAGGAGTTCTTTTGTAAATCCAGTCGGAATGACGCGGGCACCAAATGAGTGTGCTCGCCGTCATACTGGGTGTATTGACAAAAGAACTACATATCCCAGCAGTCACTGCGCAGTACTTTTTCTATGGGGAAAATAGTAGAGTCGGTCGGGGGCTGCTTGCCATCGTTGTGAGAGCTGTAGAGGATGGTGTACCCTATCCACTGATTTATTTTATTTTATCGTGATAACAATTTTAATATGGGTCCATATATAAGGCGCACTGGATTATAAGGCGCCCTGTCTATTTTGGAGAAAATTTAAGACTTTTAAGTGCGCCTTATAGTCGTGAAAATACGGTACAAAAAAATCCCACTGACAAAATCCGCAATGTAGCGAAGCCGCAATATTGGAGAGATTACCGTATGGGGAGCGATTTTTGTTGACGTCTTTCTTTCTCCCGCCGGCAGGAACGGCAAGAAGGAGGCGGACCTGGAGGCGGCGTTGGCGCGCCTGCGCGACCTGGAGGCGCTGCTCAACTCCAAAGACGCCGCCCTCTCCACGGCCCTGAGCGAGAAGCGCAGCCTGGAGGTGGAGGTCAAGGAGTTCAAGGCTCAACTCGCCAAGGTCATTATTATGTCACTCCATTTCATACATTCAAAAGTGCTATTTTAGTTCACCTAGTTATAGCTAACCATGCCAAAAATGCTTTTATTTTTCCTCTTTTTCTAACCACCAACAGACTGCTATGTTTTTTGGGGGGCTAAGCTAATTAGCTGAAATATGGCTACGTTAACGGATGTCTTTTAGCCTGTTGGTCTCTATTTTACTATAGTTACTTGAACGTACCGTATTTTCCGGACAATAAGTTACATTTTTCATAGTTTAGCTAGGCCTGAAACTACAGTAATCCCTCGAATATCGCGGTTCATGTAGACCAGGGGTGTCAGACTCGGGTTGGTTCGCGGGCCGCTTTAACGTCAACTTGATTTCATGTTGCCGGACAATTTAAGATATAGTATTTAGATTTATTTTAAATAAATGGATTAAAAGAACTGGAATAAAAGCCCTGAATATTTTGTTTTTATAGATCTAAAACAATATTTATTTTAGCTTTTTTGATATATTTTTAGATTTTACAAAATGATTTTTGAACTAAAAACACAGAAAAAATGGATTAAAAATGACTATTGATTTAAAAGGGGAAAATCAGGAAATTTAATATACATCTATAATAATTTGATCCTAAAACAGAAAGTCGGCACTCATCATTTACTTTCCCGGGCCGCACAAAATGATGCGCTACACCCACACGCTAAAAACACGTTTTTAAAAAGGCAACGGAAGCAAAACTGAGTTGGGTTGTACTTTATTTAGACATTTTACAACTTACTCACGTCATCATCATCACCCACAAATCCATCAAAGTCCTCATTTTCTGTGTCCGAATTAAATAATTGCCCAAATGAGTCTTCCAAAACGCTGGGTCCCGCGGTTGTAGTTCTTAAGCCTCCGGGAATGACGGCAAGCTCCGAGTTATTATATATAATATATATATACATACTTTACAGTCTAGCTTTGAATGCTCTGTTGACGCCAACATTTAGCGGCAAGATTTCTTTTGTAAATGCAGCCGAAATGACGGCCAGCACCAAATTGGTGTGCTCGCCGTCATACTGGGTATATTGAAGAACTGGGTGTATTAAGAACTCTATATCCCAGCAGTCACTGTGCAGTACTTTATCTACGGGAAATGGTAGTCTGGGGCTGCTTGGCGTAGTTGTCCTATCGACTGATTTATTTTATTGTGATAACAATTTTAGTATTGGTCCATATATAAAGCGCACTGGATTATAAGGCGCCCTGTCTATTTTGGAGAAAATTGAAGACTTTTATGTGCGCCTTATAGTCGTGAAAACACGGTAGTCACCTGAGACAATGAATTGAAAAGTTGACCCAAAATCAACGCTAAGGTTCCCAAAAAGTCAACCAAAACCAACCTATCCCAACTATGAATTAAAAGGGTTGTTTTTTGCCCCCCCCCCCCCACCAGTTGGACGGCGCCCTGGCCGACGTCCGCCGCAAGCTCGAGGACGAGATGCTGCGCCGCGTGGACGCCGAAAACCGTCTGCAGACGGTCAAGGAGGAGCTGGAGTTCCAGAAGAACGTTTACACCGAGGTGCCGAGCCGAGCCCTCGCCGGCGGCTAAAAAAGAGAGAGGCGGGGCCTATTTAACCCCCGCCGCTCCCTTCCCGACACCCGGCAGGAAATCCGCGAGTACAAGCGGCGCCACGAGACGCGGGTGGTGGCTACGACCACCGGGTACCAGCAGGAGTTCGAGAGCAAGCTGGCCGAGGCGCTGGCCGACCTGCGCCATCAGCACGAGGAGCAGGTGGCGCTCTACAAGGCCGAGCTGGAGAAGACGTACGACTCCAAGGTGAGCGACGGCGCCGAGCCGAGTGACGGTGCCGCCACCGCCGTCGCCACCGCTCACGCCGTCCCCTTTCCCCGAACCAGCTGGAGAACGCGCGGGAATCGGCCAACCGCAACAGCCACTTGGTGGGCGCCGCCCAAGAGGAGCTCCAGATGACGAGGGTCCGCGTGGAGGGCTTGTCGCTGCAGCTGGGAAAGCTCCAGAAACAGGTACCGTCCACGCCAACTTCAGTGCACCACACGGGCTTGCGTGGGTTTTCTCCGGGTGCTAGTATAGTAAGGCTTTTTCTTTTAAAAAAAATGACATACTATAGTAAGGCTTTTTTATTTAAAAAAATGACATAGTATAATAAGGCTTTTTCTCTTTAAAAAATGACATAGTATAGTAAGGCTTTTTTTAATTTAAAAAAATGACATAGTATAGTAAGGCTTTTTTATTTAAAAAACGACATAGTATAGTAAGGCTTTTTCTTAAAAAAAACGACATAGTATAATAAGGCTTTTTTTAATAAAAAAATGACATATTATAGTAAGGCTTTTTTTCTTTAAAAATACGACATAGTATAGTAAGGCTTTTTTATTAAAAAAACGACATAGTATAGAAATGCTTTTATATAAAAAAAAATGACATAGTATAGTAAGGCCTTTTTATTTAAAAAATGACATAGTATAGAAATGCTTTTTTATTAAAAAAATGACATAGTATAGTAAGGCTTTTTTTCATAAAAAACGACATAGTATAGTAAGGCTTTTTTCTTAAAAAAACGACATAGTATAGTAAGGGCTTTTTTCTTTAAAAAAAATGACATAGTATATTGAGGCTTTTTTTCTTTAAAAAAAATGACATAGTATAGTAAGTTTTTTTTCTTAAAAAAACAACATAGTATAGTAAGGTTTTTTTTCATTAAAAAAACGACAGTATAGTAAGGCTTTTTTATTTAAAAAACGGCATAGTATAGTAAGGCTTTTTTTCATTAAAAAAACGACATAGTATAGTAAGGCTTTTTTTCTTTAAAAAAACGACATGGTATAGTAAGGCTTTTTTTAATTTAAAAAAATGACATAGTATAGTAAGGCTTTTTTATTTAAAAAACGACATAGTATAGTAAGGCTTTTTCTTAAAAAAAACGACATAGTATAATAAGGCTTTTTTTAATAAAAAAATGACATATTATAGTAAGGCTTTTTTTCTTTAAAAATACGACATAGTATAGTAAGGCTTTTTTATTAAAAAAACGACATAGTATAGAAATGCTTTTATATAAAAAAAAATGACATAGTATAGTAAGGCCTTTTTATTTAAAAAATGACATAGTATAGAAATGCTTTTTTATTAAAAAAATGACATAGTATAGTAAGGCTTTTTTTCATAAAAAACGACATAGTATAGTAAGGCTTTTTTCTTAAAAAAACGACATAGTATAGTAAGGGCTTTTTTCTTTAAAAAAAATGACATAGTATATTGAGGCTTTTTTTCTTTAAAAAAAATGACATAGTATAGTAAGTTTTTTTTCTTAAAAAAACAACATAGTATAGTAAGGTTTTTTTCATTAAAAAAACAACAGTATAGTAAGGCTTTTTTATTTAAAAAACGGCATAGTATAGTAAGGCTTTTTTTCATTAAAAAAACGACATAGTATAGTAAGGCTTTTTTTCTTTAAAAAAACGACATGGTATAGTAAGGCTTTTTTTCTTTAAAAAACGACATAGTATAGTAAAGCTTTTTATTTAAAAAAAAAACGACATAGTATAGTAAGGCTTTTTATTTAAAAAAAAAACGACATAGTATAGTAAGGCTTTTTTCTTAAAAAAACGACATAGTATAGTAAGGGCTTTTTTCTTTAAAAAAAATGACATAGTATATTGAGGCTTTTTTTCTTTTAAAAAAATGACATAGTATAGTAAGTTTTTTTTCTTAAAAAAACAACATAGTATAGTAAGGTTTTTTTTCATTAAAAAAACGACAGTATAGTAAGGCTTTTTTATTTAAAAAACGGCATAGTATAGTAAGGCTTTTTTTCATTAAAAAAACGACATAGTATAGTAAGGCTTTTTTTCTTTAAAAAAACGACATGGTATAGTAAGGCTTTTTTTCTTTAAAAAACGACATAGTATAGTAAAGCTTTTTATTTAAAAAAAAAACGACATAGTATAGTAAGGCTTTTTATTTAAAAAAAAAAACGACATAGTATAGTAAGGCTTTTTTATTTAAAAAAACGACATGGTATAGTAAGGCTTTTTTTCTTTAAAAAACGACATAGTATAGTAAGGCTTTTTTATTAAAAAAACGACATAGTATTATTCTAAAAAAAAAACGACATAGTATAGTAAGGCTTTTTTTAATAAAAAAAAACGACATAGTATAGTAAGGCTTTTTTTAATTAAAAAAACAACATAGTATAGTAAGGCTTTTTATTTTTTTTAAAAACCGACATAGTATAGTAAGGCTTTTTTATTTAAAAAAAAAACGACATAGTATAGTAAGGCTTTTTTTCTTTAAAAAAAAACGACATAGTATAGTAAGGCTTTTTTGAATTAAAAAAACAACATAGTATAGTAAGGCTTTTTATTTTTTTAAAAAACCGACATAGTATAGTAAGGCTTTTTTATTTAAAAAAAAAACGACATAGTATAGTAAGGCTTTTTATTTAAAAAAAAAAAACGACATAGTATAGTAAGGCTTTATTATTTAAAAAAACGACATGGTATAGTAAGGCTTTTTTCTTTAAAAAACGACATAGTATAGTAAGGCTTTTTTATTAAAAAAACGACATAGTATTATTCTTAAAAAAAACGACATAGTATAGTAAGGCTTTTTTTAATTAAAAAAACGACATAGTATAGTAAGGCTTTTTTAATTTAAAAAACGACATAGTATAGTAAAGCTTTTTTTCTTTAAAAAAACGACATAGTATAGTAAGGCTTTTTCTTTAAAAAAACGACATAGTATAGTAAGGCTTTTTATTTTAAAAAAAAACCGACATAGTATAGTAAGGCTTTTTTATTTAAAAAAAACGACATAGTATAGTAAGGCTTTTTATTTAAAAAAAAAAAACGACATAGTATAGTAAGGCTTTTTATTTTTAAAAAAAAACGACATAGTATAGTAAGGCTTTTTTTAATTAAAAAAACGACATAGTATAGTAAGGCTTTTTATTTTTTTTAAAAACCGACATAGTACAGTAAGGCTTTTTTATTTAAAAAAAACGACATAGTATAGTAAGGCTTTTTTTCTTTAAAAAAACGACATAGTATAGTAAGGCTTTTTTTATTTAAAAAAACGACATAGTATAGTAAGGCTTTTTTAAATTAAAAAAACGACATAGTATAGTAAGGCTTTTTATTTTTTTTAAAAAAACGACATAGTATAGTAAGGCTTTTTTATTAAAAAAACGACATAGTATAGTAAGGCTTTTTTAAATAAAAAAAAAACGACATAGTATAGTAAGGCTTTTTCTTAAAAAAAACGACATAGTATAGTAAGGTTTTTTAAATTAAAAAACGACATAGTATAGTAAGGCTTTTTTTTAATTTAAAAAAATGACATAGTATAGTAAGGCTTTTTTAATTTAAAAAACGACATAGTATAGTAAGGCTTTTTTTCTTTAAAAAAACGACATAGTATAGTAAGGCTTTTTCTTTAAAAAAACGACATAGTATAGTAAGGCTTTTTATTTTTTTTAAAAACCGACATAGTATAGTAAGGCTTTTTTATTTAAAAAAAACGACATAGTATAGTAAGGCTTTTTATTTAAAAAAAAAAAAAACGACATAGTATAGTAAGGCTTTTTATTTAAAAAAAAAAACGACATAGTATAGTAAGGCTTTTTTTAATTAAAAAAACGACATAGTATAGTAAGGCTTTTTATTTTTTTTAAAAACCGACATAGTACAGTAAGGCTTTTTTATTTAAAAAAAACGACATAGTATAGTAAGGCTTTTTTTATTTAAAAAAACGACATAGTATAGTAAGGCTTTTTTTCTTTAAAAAAATGACATAGTATAGTAAGGCTTTTTTTTCTTTAAAAAAAACAACATAGTATAGTAAGGCTTTTTTTAATTAAAAAAACGACATAGTATAGTAAGGCTTTTTTCTTTAAAAAACGACATAGTATAGTAAGGCTTTTTTAAAATAAAAACGACATGGTATAGTAAGGCTTTTTTTTTTTAAAACATGACAGTATAGTAAGGCTTTTTTTCTTAAAAAACGACATAGTATAGTAAGGCTATTTTTCTTTAAAAAAACGACATAGTATAGTAAGGCTTTTTTTAAATAAAAAAACCGACATGGTATAGTAAGGCTTTTTTTTTTTAAAACATGACAGTATAGTAAGGCTTTTTTTCTTAAAAAACGACATAGTATAGTAAGGCTATTTTTCTTTAAAAAAACGACATAGTATAGTAAGGCTTTATTATTTAAAAAAACGACATGGTATAGTAAGGCTTTTTTCTTTAAAAAACGACATAGTATAGTAAGGCTTTTTTATTAAAAAAACGACATAGTATTATTCTTAAAAAAAACGACATAGTATAGTAAGGCTTTTTTTAATTAAAAAAACGACATAGTATAGTAAGGCTTTTTCTTAAAAAAACGACATAGTATAGTAAGGTTTTTTAAATTAAAAAACGACATAGTATAGTAAAGCTTTTTTTTAATTTAAAAAAATGACATAGTATAGTAAGGCTTTTTTAATTTAAAAAACGACATAGTATAGTAAGGCTTTTTTTCTTTAAAAAAACGACATAGTATAGTAAGGCTTTTTCTTTAAAAAAACGACATAGTATAGTAAGGCTTTTTATTTTTAAAAAAACCCGACATAGTATAGTAAGGCTTTTTTATTTAAAAAAAACGACATAGTATAGTAAGGCTTTTTATTTAAAAAAAAAAAACGACATAGTATAGTAAGGCTTTTTATTTAAAAAAAAAAACGACATAGTATAGTAAGGCTTTTTTTAATTAAAAAAACGACATAGTATAGTAAGGCTTTTTATTTTTTTTAAAAACCGACATAGTACAGTAAGGCTTTTTTATTTAAAAAAAACGACATAGTATAGTAAGGCTTTTTTTCTTTAAAAAAACGACATAGTATAGTAAGGCTTTTTTTATTTAAAAAAACGACATAGTATAGTAAGGCTTTTTTAAATTAAAAAAACGACATAGTATAGTAAGGCTTTTTTAAATTAAAAAAACGACATAGTATAGTAAGGCTTTTTATTTTTTTTAAAAAAACGACATAGTATAGTAAGGCTTTTTCTTAAAAAAAACGACATAGTATAGTAAGGTTTTTTAAATTAAAAAACGACATAGTATAGTAAGGCTTTTTTTTAATTTAAAAAAATGACATAGTATAGTAAGGCTTTTTTAATTAAAAAAACGACATAGTATGGTAAGGCTTTTTTTCTTTAAAAAAACGACATAGTATAGTAAGGCTTTTTCTTTAAAAAAACGACATAGTATAGTAAGGCTTTTTATTTTTTTTAAAAACCGACATAGTATAGTAAGGCTTTTTTATTTAAAAAAAACGACATAGTATAGTAAGGCTTTTTATTTAAAAAAAAAAAAAACGACATAGTATAGTAAGGCTTTTTATTTTTAAAAAAAAACGACATAGTATAGTAAGGCTTTTTTTAATTAAAAAAACGACATAGTATAGTAAGGCTTTTTATTTTTTTTAAAAACCGACATAGTACAGTAAGGCTTTTTTATTTAAAAAAAACGACATAGTATAGTAAGGCTTTTTATTTTTTTTAAAAAAACGACATAGTATAGTAAGGTTTTTTTTATTTAAAAAAACGACATAGTATAGTAAGGCTTTTTTTCTTTAAAAAAATGACATAGTATAGTAAGGCTTTTTTTTCTTTAAAAAAAACAACATAGTATAGTAAGGCTTTTTTAAATTAAAAAAACGACATAGTATAGTAAGGCTTTTTTCTTTAAAAAACGACATAGTATAGTAAGGCTTTTTTTTTTTAAAACATGACAGTATAGTAAGGCTTTTTTTCTTAAAAAACGACATAGTATAGTAAGGCTATTTTTCTTTAAAAAAACGACATAGTATAGTAAGGCTTTTTTTAAATAAAAAAACCGACATGGTATAGTAAGGCTTTTTTTTTTTAAAACATGACAGTATAGTAAGGCTTTTTTTCTTAAAAAACGACATACTATAGTAAGGCTATTTTTCTTTAAAAAAACGACATAGTATAGTAAGGCTTTTTTTCTTTAAAAAAAACGACATAGTATAGTAAGGCTTTTTTGCTTTTAAAAAAACGACATAGTATAGTAAGGCTTTTTTCTTAAAAAAACGACATAGTATAGTAAGGCTTTTTTCTTAAAAAAAACAACATAGTATAGTAAGGCTTTTTTTCTTTTAAAAATGACATAGTATAGTAAGGCTTTTTTTAAATAAAAAAACCGACATGGTATAGTAAGGCTTTTTTTTTTTTAAACATGACAGTATAGTAAGGCTTTTTTTCTTAAAAAACGACATAGTATAGTAAGGCTATTTTTCTTTAAAAAAATGACATAGTATAGTAAGGCTTTTTTTCTTTAAAAAAAACGACATAGTATAGTAAGGCTTTTTTTAATAAAAAAAAACGACATAGTATAGTAAGGCTTTTTATTTTTTTAAAAAAAACGACATAGTATAGTAAGGCTTTTTTCTTTAAAAAAACGACATAGTATAGTAAGGCTTTTTTCTTAAAAAAACGACATAGTATAGTAAGACTTTTTTCTTAAAAAAAACGACATAGTATAGTAAGGCTTTTTTCTTAAAAAAACGACATAGTATAGTAAGCCTTTTTTCCTTTAAAAAAACGACATAGTATAGTAAGCCTTTTTTCTTAAAAAAACGACATAGTATAGGAAGGCTTTTTTTAAATAAAAAAAACGACATGGTATAGTAAGGCTTTTTTTCTTTAAAAAACGACATAGTATAGTAAGGCTTTTTTATTAAAAAAACGACATAGTATTATTCTTTAAAAAAAACGACATAGTATAGTAAGGCTTTTTTAAATAAAAAAAAACGACATAGTATAGTAAGGCTTTTTTTAAATAAAAAACGACATGGTATAGTAAGGCTTTTTTTCTTTAAAAAACGACATAGTATAGTAAGGCTTTTTTATTAAAAAAACGACATAGTATTATTCTTAAAAAAAACGACATAGTATAGTAAGGCTTTTTTTAATTAAAAAAAACGACATAGTATAGTAAGGCTTTTTATTTTTTTTAAAAACGACATAGTATAGTAAGGCTTTTTTCTTTAAAAAAACGACATGGTATAGTAAGGCTTTTTTTCTTTAAAAAACGACATAGTATAGTAAGGCTTTTTTTATTTAAAAAAGCGACATAGTATAGTAAGGCTTTTTTCTTTAAAAAACAACATAGTATAGTAAGGCTTTTTTTCTTTAAAAAACGACATAGTATAGTAAGGCTTTTTTCTTAAAAAACGACATAGTATAGTAAGGCTTTTTTCTTAAAAAAACGACATAGTATAGTAAGCCTTTTTTCTTAAAAAAACGACATAGTATGGTAAGGCTTTTTTCTTAAAAAAACGACATAGTATAGTAAGGCTTTTTTAAAATAAAAAACGACATGGTATAGTAAGGCTTTTTTTCTTTAAAAAACGACATAGTATAGTAAGGCTTTTTTATTAAAAAAACGACATAGTATTATTCTTAAAAAAAACGACATAGTATAGTAAGGCTTTTTTTAATTAAAAAAAACGACATAGTATAGTAAGGCTTTTTATTTTTTTTAAAAACGACATAGTATAGTAAGGCTTTTTTCTTTAAAAAAACGACATGGTATAGTAAGGCTTTTTTTCTTTAAAAAACGACATAGTATAGTAAGGCTTTTTTTATTTAAAAAAGCGACATAGTATAGTAAGGCTTTTTTCTTTAAAAAACAACATAGTATAGTAAGGCTTTTTTTCTTTAAAAAACGACATAGTATAGGAAGGCTTTTTTCTTAAAAAAACGACATAGTATAGTAAGGCTTTTTTCTTAAAAAAACGACATAGTATAGTAAGGCTTTTTTTCTTAAAAAACGACATAGTATAGTAAGGCTATTTTTCTTTAAAAAAACGACATAGTATAGTAAGGCTTTTTTTCTTTAAAAAAAACGACATAGTATAGTAAGGCTTTTTTTCTTTTAAAAAAACGACATAATAATAATCGGACATAGGCCATGTCGTCATTACCACAACACAAAAAAGCCTACTTGTCATCACACGCAGAAACTGCGTGTGACGAAATTGATGGTGCTTCTCCATAAGCTACGTTTAGTCGGCAAAAGACCTAAATAAGTGTAAGTTACGGACTTGTAATTTGTCATTCCGCTGTTGTGGATACAGGTCGCTTACCTCGCGATTACATACAGGTCGCTTACCTCTCGATTACCGCACACTGTCTGCCACTTACCTTCCTTCAAGTCAGCTAGGAGGCGGCAGATCACCAACCAAACATCTATTCATATGCCGCAGAAGGGAATGTGTGTATGTTAGCGCGAGTTTAGATGTCTGATGGATGTGGGGAAAAAGCTATCCTTAAGCCTATTTGTCCGAGCTTTGTGGGACCTATAGCGTCTGCCAGAGGGCAGCAGCTGGAACAGATTGTGACCAGGGTGGTAAGGGTCCCCTATGATGTGCTTGGCTCTGCTGAGGTAACGCGGGCTGGCAATGTCTTCAAGTGAGGGCAGAGAGCAGCCGACAATCCTCTGGGCAGTGTTAATCACTTTCTGCATGGCCTTTTTGTCTGCCGCCGTGCTTCCAGCGTACCACACTGTGATGCCGTACGCCAGGATGCTCTCTACAGTGGTTCTATAGAAGGTTCTCAGAAGATTGGAGCCCAAGTTGTTCTTCCTGAGCACCCTGAGGAAATGGAGTCGTGTCTGAGCCTTCTTCACCACTGCCGTGGTGTTTGTAGACCATGAGAGCTTGTCCGTGACGTGGACCCCCAGGAATTTAAAGGACTGGACCCTGTCTACACATACTCCATTTATGAGGAGTGGGGCCAGATCTGTGCCGTGTTTGCGAAAGTCCAAGATTATTTCTTTAGTTTTCGTGGTGTTCAGCGTGAGATTGTTCACCGAGCACCACGAAGACAAATTGTTGACCTCATCTCTGTAAGCCGACTCATCCCCTCCTGAGATGAGTCCGACCACAGTGGTGTCGTCAGCGAATTTGATGATGGCGTTAGACTGGTGGGTGGGTGCACAGTCGTAGGTGTACAGGGAGTACAGAAGAGGACTCAGTACACAGCCTTGAGGGGAGCCAGTGCTTAGTGTAATGGAGGAAGAGAGGTGGGGACCAAGTCTAACAGTCTGTGGGCGGTTGGTCAAGAAGTCCTTTATCCAGCAGCAGATTGAAGAGGATAGTCCAAGGTGGGAGAGTTTGTTAGTCAGAATGTCCGGTTTTATGGTATTGAAGGCTGAGCTGTAGTCAATGAAGAGCATCCTCACGTAGTTCCCAGGGTGTTCCAGATGGCTCAGTGCTGTATGAAGAGCAATGGCAATAGCATCATCAGTGGACCTGTTTGCCCTGTAAGCAAACTGGTGAGGGTCAATTGAGGGAGAGATTGTATTCCTGATATGGCGGGCTACCAACTTTTCAAAGCACTTCATGATCACAGGCGTGAGGGCAACAGGCCTATAATCATTCATGCTGCCAATGGTTGGCTTTTTGGGGACAGGGATGATGGTGGCAGATTTCAGACAAGATGGAATGATGGATAGTTGCAGGGAACAATTGAAAATATTTGTGAAGACTCCAGCCAGCTGGTCAGCACAGGCTTTGAGCACCTTCCCAGGTACTCCGTCAGGGCCCGCAGCCTTCCTGGTGTTCACAGACCGCATTACCAGTCTCACTTCCTGTTCCCGGAACGTCAGTGTATTGCTGCAGGGTGGTGGTGGGGGTGTTGAGACTGGGCCTGATTTGTCAGTCTCAAAGCGGGCAAAGAAACGGTTCAAATTCTCCGCTAGTGAGGCATCTGCATTAACAGACATAGTATTGTTGTTGTAGTTGGTTATATGTCGTATTCCTTGCCACATCTTCTTTGGGTTATTTTCTGTGAAGTGCTCCTCAATGTTTTTGGTATATGCTGCCTTGGCCTTTTTAATGCCTCTTTTCAGCTCAGCTCTGGCAGCGCTATATTTTATCTTGTCCCCTGATCTAAAGGCGGAATTACGGCATTTGATGAGTGCCTGTGTCTCATTGGTCATCCAGGGTTTTTGGTTAGGAAAAACCCGTATTCGTTTATCTATAGTGACGTTGTCGATGCAGTTTTTTATGTAAGAAAGAACAGAGTCCGTGTAGTCCTGGAGGTTGTCGTGTACAAAAAGTTCCCAGTTGGTGCGGGAAAAGCAGTCCTGCAGCTGAGAGAGTGCGTTGTCGGGCCAAGTTTTTATTGTCTTTATTTGTGGCGTTGTTTGCCTCCGGAGTGGTGTGTAAGCGGGGGTGAGAGATAGGCAGAGGTGATCTGATCCAGCTAGGTGGGGTAGGGAAGTGGCTTTGTAAGCATGTTTGATGTTAGAATAGACATGGTCAAGAGTTTTGTCTCCTCTAGTATTACAATTTACGTATTGAATAAACTTAGGTAAAACAGTCTTTAAACACGCCTTGTTGAAATCACCAGCGACAATAAAAACTGCATCGGGGTGAGCAAGCTGTTGTTTGTTAACAGCCGCTAGCAGGAGGTTAAGTGCCGTGTTAACGTTAGCATTCGGAGGTATATAGACAGCCGTTGCTATGACGACGGTAAGCTCTCTTGGAAGATAATAGGGCCTACATCGTATTGCTAATAACTCTAAATCCGGGGAACAGTGAGTGTCAATAATTTTACTGTCGCAACACCATTCATTATGTACATACATGCACAGTCCACCGCCCTTGCTTTTGCCTGTTAATACTTTAGAACGGTCGTTGCGAAAAAGCGTTCGGCTAGCTAGCGGTACCGCCGCGTCGGGGATATGCGGATGTAGCCACGTTTCGGAGATGATAATAATATTACAGTTTCTAACAAAGCTGTTGGTAGCAATACGTAGTTCCAACTCATCCATTTTGTGGGTGATGGATCGGGCGTTGGTCAAAAGGATACTTGGAAGCGGAGCTCGGTGTGGTTGTTGTTTGAGCTTAGCAGCAAGCCCCCCCCGGCAGCCTCGCTTCTGTTTCCTATCCCTTCGCCGCCTGCGACGTGCTTTTGGTGGGCTGGCTAGCCACGGAGATCCCGGAGAGTGTGTTAAGAAATCGGATGTATCGCATATCCTTCGGATAGTGAGTAAATCCTGGCGACTGTAAGATAACGAACGACACCGAACTGGAGAGCTTAGAGCCGCAGCGTCAGTGCGCGCCGCCATCTTGCAATTATCCTGGGTTGATTTGACATAGTATAGTAAGGCTTTTTTCTTAAAAAAACGACATAGTATAGTAAGGCTTTTTTCTTAAAAAAAACAACATAGTATAGTAAGGCTTTTTTTCTTTTAAAAATGACATAGTATAGTAAGGCTTTTTTTAAATAAAAAAACCGACATGGTATAGTAAGGCTTTTTTTTTTTTAAACATGACAGTATAGTAAGGCTTTTTTTCTTAAAAAACGACATAGTATAGTAAGGCTATTTTTCTTTAAAAAAATGACATAGTATAGTAAGGCTTTTTTTCTTTAAAAAAAACGACATAGTATAGTAAGGCTTTTTTTAATAAAAAAAAACGACATAGTATAGTAAGGCTTTTTATTTTTTTAAAAAAAACGACATAGTATAGTAAGGCTTTTTTTCTTTAAAAAAACGACATAGTATAGTAAGGCTTTTTTCTTAAAAAAACGACATAGTATAGTAAGACTTTTTTCTTAAAAAAAACGACATAGTATAGTAAGGCTTTTTTCTTAAAAAAACGACATAGTATAGTAAGCCTTTTTTCCTTTAAAAAAACGACATAGTATAGTAAGCCTTTTTTCTTAAAAAAACGACATAGTATGGTAAGGCTTTTTTCTTAAAAAAACGACATAGTATAGTAAGGCTTTTTTAAAATAAAAAACGACATGGTATAGTAAGGCTTTTTTTAATTAAAAAAACGACATAGTATAGTAAGGCTTTTTTCTTTAAAAAACAACATAGTATAGTAAGGCTTTTTTTCTTTAAAAAACGACATAGTATAGGAAGGCTTTTTTCTTAAAAAAACGACATAGTATAGTAAGGCTTTTTTCTTAAAAAAAACGACATAGTATAGTAAGGCTTTTTTCTTAAAAAAACGACATAGTATAGTAAGGCTTTTTTTAAATAAAAAAAACGACATGGTATAGTAAGGCTTTTTTTCTTTAAAAAACGACATAGTATAGTAAGGCTTTTTTATTAAAAAAACGACATAGTATTATTCTTTAAAAAAAACGACATAGTATAGTAAGGCTTTTTTAAATAAAAAAAAAACGACATAGTATAGTAAGGCTTTTTTTAAATAAAAAACGACATGGTATAGTAAGGCTTTTTTTCTTTAAAAAACGACATAGTATAGTAAGGCTTTTTTTCTTTAAAAAACGACATAGTATAGTAAGGCTTTTTTTAATTAAAAAAACGACATAGTATAGTAAGCCTTTTTTCCTTTAAAAAAACGACATAGTATAGTAAGCCTTTTTTCTTAAAAAAAACGACATAGTATAGTAAGGCTTTTTTCTTTAAAAAAACAACATGGTATAGTAAGGCTTTTTTTCTTTAAAAAACGACATAGTATAGTAAGGCTTTTTTTATTTAAAAAAGCGACATAGTATAGTAAGGCTTTTTTCTTTAAAAAACAACATAGTATAGTAAGGCTTTTTTTCTTTAAAAAATGACATAGTATAGTAAGGCTTTTTTCTTAAAAAAACGACATAGTATAGTAAGGCTTTTTTCTTAAAAAAACGACATAGTATAGTAAGGCTTTTTTCTTAAAAAAAACGACATAGTATAGTAAGCCTTTTTTCCTTTAAAAAAACGACATAGTATAGTAAGCCTTTTTTCTTAAAAAAAACGACATAGTATAGTAAGGCTTTTTTCTTTAAAAAAACGACATGGTATAGTAAGGCTTTTTTTCTTTAAAAAACGACATAGTATAGTAAGGCTTTTTTTATTTAAAAAAGCGACATAGTATAGTAAGGCTTTTTTCTTTAAAAAACAACATAGTATAGTAAGGCTTTTTTTCTTTAAAAAACGACATAGTATAGTAAGGCTTTTTTCTTAAAAAAACGACATAGTATAGTAAGGCTTTTTTCTTAAAAAAACGACATAGTATAGTAAGGCTTTTTTCTTAAAAAAAACGACATAGTATAGTAAGCCTTTTTTCCTTTAAAAAAACGACATAGTATAGTAAGCCTTTTTTCTTAAAAAAAACGACATAGTATAGTAAGGCTTTTTTCTTAAAAAAATGACATAGTATAGTAAGGCTTTTTTAAAATAAAAAAAACGACATGGTATAGTAAGGCTTTTTTTCTTTAAAAAACGACATAGTATAGTAAGGCTTTTTTATTAAAAAAACGATATAGTATTATTCTTTAAAAAAACGACATAGTATAGTAAGGCTTTTTTAAATAAAAAAAAAACGACATAGTATAGTAAGGCTTTTTTATTTAAAAAAAACGACATAGTATAGTAAGGCTTTTTATTTAAAAAAAAAACGACATAGTATAGTAAGGCTTTTGTATTTAAAAAAACGACATGGTATAGTAAGGCTTTTTTTCTTTAAAAAACGACATAGTATAGTAAGGCTTTTTTTATTTAAAAAACGACATAGTATAGTAAGGCTTTTTTTCTTTAAAAAAACGACATAGTATAGTAAGGCTTTTTTTAATTAAAAAAACGACATAGTATAGTAAGGCTTTTAATTTTTTTTTAAAAAACCACATAGTATAGTAAGGCTTTTTTTATTTAAAAAAACGACATGGTAAAATAAGGCTTTTTAAATTTAAAAAACGACATAGTATAGTAAGGCTTTTTTCTTTAAAAAAACATGGTATAGTAAGGCTTTTTTTCTTTTAAAAATGACATAGTATAGTAAGGCTTTTTTTAAATAAAAAAACCGACATGGTATAGTAAGGCTTTTTTTTTTAAAACATGACAGTATAGTAAGGCTTTTTTTCTTAAAAAACTACATCGTTTAGTAAGGCTTTTAAAAAAGACGACCATGTATAGTAAGGCTATTATTTCTTAAAAAAACAAAACCCTCTAAATCTGTTTCTTTGAAATGAAAACATGAAAGTTTTCCTTTGTTTTTCCCTTAAAGACGGCAAGATGGTGAATATATTTGATGAAATGTATTTTGTATTTACATTGGAAAAAAAGTCAAAAAAGGAGAAATCTCAAAAGGCGCTTTGACCAACGAACCTTGTCCATTTTTTGTTTAGCTGTCTTCGAGTGAGGCCAAAGTGCGCGAGCTGGAGGAGGCGCTGAGCCGCGAGCGTGACATGTCGCGGCGGCGGCTGGAGGAGAAGGAGCGCGACATGGCCGACATGCGAGCCCGCCTCCAGCGCCAGCTGGACGAGTACCAGGAGCTCCTGGACGTCAAGCTCACCCTGGACATGGAGATCAACGCCTATCGGAAGCTGCTGGAGGGCGAGGAGGAAAGGTCCAAACACACACACACATTAAGGCTCCACTTTTTTTAGCTAGCTCTACAATGTCTTGTGTGTCTTTGTGAAATTTCCCAAATACGGGATGGAATCTAGTTTCAACCAACCATTAGCTAGCTTTCACTTGCCGTGCCCCCAAAATCCTTTTTTTTTTTTACTTGTCTAACGTTGTCATTTAATTTTGGTGGAATTGGAATGTATATTCTTTAAAGACCTTCTTTACATTTAATTGACCATTTTTAAAATGGACATTTTCACCTTTTCCCCCCAAAATTGCAAAAAAAAACCCGATCACCCCCACCCAAAAAATTTCGAACTATATTTGCATGAATTGTGATGCATTTTATTCAAACACAGATCAAATAAAGCAATATTTTGGAGCCCTGAATTTGACATTAGCCGATGACTGGTAGATGAATCTTTTAGCAAAGCCAGGATATTTTCCCCCCCCCCCCCGCAGGTTGCACCTGTCCCCGAGTCCGTTCGTGACGACCCCGGGCTCCTCGTCCTCCTCGCGCATCCGCTCGCCCTCCAAAAAGCGGCGGCGCAACGACGACGACAGCGACGCCTCCAGCGTGACGGCGGGCGGCGGCGTCGGCGTCGGCGGCGGCGGCAACTCGGTCACCAAGACGCGCGTTCTCCAGCAGGCCGCCGCCAGCGGCCGCGTCACCGTGGACGAGGTGGACCAGGACGGCAAATACGTCCGCCTGAGCAACAAGAGCGACGAGGTGAGCCTCCGTCACCCTCTCCGGGCGAGCGCGCTCGTAAACAACGTGCGTGTATGTGTTTTTACGGCCAAAGCATTTTTTTCTTAAAATATCTACTCATGAAAATATAAGCCAAATGAAAAGTAGTCACCAATTTGCTATAAAGTTTGATCGTTTTCTCATTTACATTTTTTTCTCCCCCCCCCCTACTCATTAAATTGATTTGACCCAATGCTGCCCCCACGTGTTATGGCACAAGGCGGTACTACACCAAAAGATCAAATCGAATGCATGCATCCGTGAATTTCTTTGGCTATTTTGTTTGCTATTTTAATGCGAGCGACCCACGGCTTAGGACCAATCGCTGGCCGGCTGGCAGTTGAAGAGACAGGTGGGCGGCGGCACCCCCATCCTCTACAAGTTCTCGCAAAAGTTCAACCTGAAGGCCGGAGACAGCGTCACCGTAAGAGCAAAAAAAAAGATGGTCTTTCTTTTTGCCCTTTGTGTGACCTTGTAACCTTTGCTCAGGTGTGGGCGGCGTCCTCCGGCAGGAGCCACGCCCCCCCGACGGACCTCGTGTGGAAGGGTCAGGACTCGTGGGGAGCCGGCGACTTCCTCAGCACCGTCCTCATCAGCGCCACCGGAGAGGTGCCAATCATATTTATACTCACTTTGAATTATTATTTTTTGTCTTAAGGGGATAGTAGATTTTTGACATTTATTTCCAAATTTTAACCTTTCCCTTTTACTGATACAAAGTATTTTTTTTTAAACTTAAAGTAATCATTTAATCATCAAACACATAAATAATGCTTTGATATTTTTTTCTTCCACAAAATGCCAATATTTGAACTTGATAGATCTGAAATGATGAGCTTACCATTTGGCCGTTTTTGTCTGGTTTAACATTTGACGGGCGCAATACACTTTGTGTCCACCAGGAAATGGCGAGCCGCAATGTGACGCGCACCCTCTTCCAGGAAGACGACGACGACATGGTAAGGTCGTCCGCCACCGACGCCTGTAAACGTGGCACGATGGAAACTCGAAATTCTCGCTCGTTTGGCGTTCGATGGGTTGGAATGACCCGCCCACTTTCTTGTGGCAGGGCGCCCACAGCACTAGCGGCGACAATGAGTACAACCTGCGCAGCCGCACGGTCATCTGCGACTCGTGCGGCCAGACGTCGGACCGCGGCTCCTCCCATGGCGGCGGCGGCGGGGGCGGCCCCGAAGCCCTGGTGGGACATTCCTTTTTCCTGCCGCCAAACCAGCCCAGACAGGTCAGCCATTTTGGGATTCCTTGTCAAATGTAACATTATTTACATGCAGGTCATTTTGAGGCTTTATTTAAACATAATTACTTTGACTTTTTCCCTATTTTTTTGTTAAAACGCTCAATATCTTAAAAGAGAGCACTTACGAGGCATTAGCACCCTCTATCGGTGTACTGCGGGACTGCATCAGGAAAAATTATTTGTTGGTTTCCCCCAAATCTTTAATAGGATTAAACATAGATCGTTTAAAAAAACATCTGCTAAAATGCAAAAAATCCTGTAATATTTACATATTCAATAACACTTAATTTAAATTAAATAGTGAATTTCTATGTTTTTTAAAATATATTTATGTTGGCATTTATTCTTCTATACAATAACCCCCCCAAAAATATTGTTTAATTTCGGTTTAAATGTTGGCTAAAATTCTGAGAAACTTTTTTCAAACATTGATACATAGCACATAAAAATACATATATATTCTTAAAAATCATTTTCTTTCCTTCTTGAATACAATAACCACCGTAAAGTACTTTGTTAATTTTTAAATTTTGTTCTAATTCCACTATTAACCATTTATTTAAGAAAAATCATAACTTTTTAAAATCAGAATCTACCCTTCGATACAATAACTCCCAAACCTAATACAAAAATACAATTGAATTCCGCATCGTTTATTTTTTGTGTAATACCTCGTTCAACCACAAGATAGCAGCAACCCTCGTTTGTTCTTTTGTCTCCAGAGTCGTGTCAACCCCGAGAACTGCGTCGTCATGTAAACGCAGATTTGGCCCCGCCTCCTGTCGCCGCTTGGATGCTTTTTGTTTGTTTATTTTTTCATTTCGCTGCTGTGTAATCCACTTTTTCTATGCTAGCTAGCTAGCCCTGCCGCTAACGGCTAAGCGCACACGCTCGGGTTCACGTTTAACTCGTTGGCAATGGCCTCAAATGAGTCGATGGTGTCGTAGGTCAACACGCACAGTTGGTGAGCCCCGCCCCCTATCCTATGCATGCAAACACGTGCACACGTCTTGTACGATGACAAGAAATTGATATTGATGATTTATAAATCAGTAGAAGAAACATTTTTAGCTTTATTCCAATAAAGTTAGGAGGCTCCAAAAAGTCCAAATTTCCCACTTTGTCCAAATGCTTTTCTTCCCCGTTTTTTCCCGTACATGTTAGCATGCTAGCCCACGACATATTTCACCTTTTTCACAAACGAGAAAAAAAGGTATGTCTTTTTAAAAACTTTTTTTCGATCAAGGTATGAATTCCTTGGTTTAACATTTTTTTGGAAAAGGTTCAAATATGCTAAATTGAAGAAAACGTCACAATGTTTTCATTCTTTTTCCCCCAGAATTTTCCATACATGCTGGCATGGTAGCTTTTGTCGTATTTTGACCGTTTTGTAAAAGAGAAAAAAACAAAAAAAAAACACCAGCTAAAACACTTGTACGGGTTTTGGTAAGTTTAAAAATGAGTCTGAGCGTATTTCCTTAAATTGTCCTGAATCGCTAACACCGGTGCTAATTTCCGTTAGCTTGTCCATGCGTTGTTAGCAATTAGCAGAGGGGGCAAATTCAAATTCGACAACCATGCTAATGGGCTAACAATAGTCATTGATTTTTCACAGGCAAGCTAAAAGCTTGTTTTGTTTTGTGGTTTAGCTTCTGGCTAATTAAACCTTGTCTAATTATTATTTTTTTGGCTAGCTTTAGTTTGATTTGATTTTTTTGTGCCTTATCTTGCAACGTTTGCCTCAACGGAACATTGTACTGTAATGCGGCCCCCATTTTTTTGCCCAAAAAGCCAAGCCGGGCGCTTATTAGAAAATACTTGATGGCTTTTTTTCGGGTAATTTGCTCCCCAAAGGTGCCTTTCTTCCTTACAATCGTACCCAAAGATGTATAATCGAGACCGAATGATGTTTTCCGCAAATGCTTGCTGCTGAGAGATTTCTTTAAAGTCATATTAGTATTTTTGTGCTTTTTTTTCCCCAAAATAAAATGGAAAAAAATAAAATTTTCATGCTGTTCATGAATAACAATCTCCCAAATGCTATTTATCATCAAATGCGACCTTTATGTTGCATGTAAAGAAAATGTAAAAACGTTTATTCATTTACAAATATACAAAACGTAAAAAAAATGGTTACATCTTGAAAAAGGAGATAAAATGCAATTTGTGTGGTCAATGTACAGCGCAATTGACGAGGGCAACTTTACAGAACAAAAATGTAACAACGTCGGTCAAAAGAGTGATCACGTTCTCGAAATATTGAGCAAAATTAAAATGAAATTATAGTATTTTCATATATAAAGCTGCTTGGGAATTTCAGTTGAAAAAGCGGGCGGCGTCTAGTCTGGAAATGACGGTCATTGAATTTAGTGCCATTTCAATACAACTGCCGGCCAATTGAGTTAAAAACTGTTTGTACTAAAGTGCATCATTTCAAATGTATTTTATTTATTTGGGCCAAACAAACTAGGACCAAGAGGTCGTAGTATTAGTACAAGGAAAAAATGATATGACTTACTGGACGACAATATAACAAATGCTTGTGACTCATTTCACCATCGTGGACTTTTTGCTCCGACGGACACGACACGATGTTTGAGCCCATTTGGTAGGCCAATTATTTTGACCATTTTCGTCGCAAAGACTTGTGTAGAAACGTTTGACGTTTTGGTGAGTAACGTTTGCCATTTCTATCTTTTCAGGTTAACAAATGCCATTTCCTTCAAAAGAAAAGACATACCATGGGTCAAAGTTTGCTTTTGCTGAAATTATAGGTGCTACTCAAAATATGGGAACTCATGTGGTAGTTGGCGTAATGGCATACTAGCCTGGAAAACTTGGAAGTTAAGCAGGTTAGTACTTGGATGGGAGACCGACCAACCGTCCGCCTGGCAATACTAACTCACTGCTCTAACTTACTCTTATGTTAGCAAGTGTGACAGTTAGCCTGTGAGAAGCAGTGGCATCTATCATTCACACTATCTCTATTGGAGGGTCTTCGCCTAACTGCTTAGTGTGTCGCCCTCGGAAGCATGGACCGCTCTCTGGCTGCGTGGGTTCAAATCCTGGCTTGGTATACCTTTAGTTTATCTCTTCGTTCCCTAAACGCATGTCAATTTTTATTTATTTTTTAAACTCCGACTACTGGAGGCTCTCCTGAGTGAGTGGTTAGAGCATTAGCCTCTGATATCCAGGGTCCTGGGTTTGAATCCCGGTCACTAACTGGAAACAAAAATCTTGGTTCCCTCCTGCCAGAGGTCTGAGGGGACCAAGTGTCTTGATGTCCAAGTGTTTTGGTGTCCCCCCCACGCCGAAGGTGGGAGGAGACCAACACACTTAGTCCTTTGGCGGGCGATTTTTGTTTCCAGGTAGTGACCGGGATGTGAACCCAGGACCCTGGATATCAGAGGCTAATGCTCTAACCACTCAGCCGGCGGAGCCCCCAATAGTTTCAGTTTAAAAAAAAAAAATTGACATGCGTTTAGGGCACGAAGAAATAAACAAAAAAAATATACCGAGCCAGGATTTGAACCCACGCAGCCAGAGCTCCATGCTTCCAAGGGCGACGCACTAACCAGTTAGGCCATGACCCTCCAATAGAGATAGTGTGAATGATAGATGCCACTGCTTCTCACAGGCTAACTGTCACACTTGCTAACATAAGAGTAAGTTAGAGCAGTAAGTTAGTATTGCCAGGCGGACGGTTGGTTGGTCTCCCATCCAAGTACTAACCTGCTTAACTTCCACGTTTTTCAGGGTAGTATGCCTTTAGGCCAACTAGGACATCAGATCCCATATTTTGAGTAGCACCTATAATATTGGCAAAAGCAATATTTGACCTGTTTAGTGCAGAATTTTCATTGTGTTTGGCCCACAAATACACTTGTACAATTACACAACGTACCTAGGCAATGATTTTAATATCGTCATGTGACCACTTCAATTTGGTTATATAACCAGTTTTTTGCCCCGGTATCATTTTGACTTTATACTCGTAAACTTCCGACTTTAATCTCATACTCGTAACGTCATGTTTTCTCGTACTAATATTACAACATTAACTTTGTCTTTGTTTGGCTGTGCAAAAGTGAAGAAAATTGGACAAAAAGCACAACAAAAGGTGTTTTCTGCTTCTAACCTGCTTCCATGGAGTCCTTTGTCTCCCAGCGAAAAGCTCCGCCCACTCGGTCAGCGCGGCGACGCCTCGGGGGAGGGCGGGGGAGGAGGCGAGGGCGGCCGGCGCAGGGGCGGGAGGTCGTAGTGGCCCGGGATGTGGCTGTTGACGGGCAGGTCGTAGTGGCTGTGGGTGTCCTCCGGGGGGGCGTGGCCTAATGAATGTTGACGCTCTGCAAAAGCCAAAAACAATCCAATTAGAAAGAGAGCACTAAGTACTATATGACAATTTGTCAAAATGAAGTTTGACATTGAGGATTTTTTTTTTACTTTTTTCCAAATGCACTTGAATGTTTTTTGGGGAAATGAATAAACATTTAAAATCAAGTTAAATCAAGTGAAATCAAATGAAAATAAATGAGTTTTCTATTTTCACAAATAGTTTTGATGACTATTTTTCATTAAATTTTTTGGTTCAAAATGCACTTGAATATTTTTTGGGGGAAATGAATAAACCTTTTAAATCAAATGAAAAGAAATGAGTTTTCAATTTTCACAAATAGTTTTGATAACTATTTTTCATTAATTTTTTTGGTTCAAAATGCACTTGAATATTTTTGGGGGAAATGAATAAACCTTTAAAATCAAGTTAAATCAAATGAAAAGATTAGCTTTGGTAGCTAATTTTAATTTCTCATCTTAAAAATAGAAAAAGCAATACAGGCTCAAAACAGTTTTTTTTAAAATCTGCAAATAAATGGCTAAAAAAATGGACATGATAAAATAGGAGCTTTAAATCAAATCAAATACGGTCGATGGCTTTCTTACGTCTCCGCAGCGAGGCGGCGTTGAAGGGTGGCGGTGGCGGAGGAGGTGGTGGTGGTGGTGGTGGTGGTGGGGCGCCCTGGGTGTAGGCCCGGGGTCGGGGCAGGACGGCCGCCTTCATCTCCATGTAGCCGCCCTCCGATTGGGGGCCCGACCAGTCCTTGATGGTGGCGTATGGGTTCTCGCTGTCCAGCGAACCGCTGCTCGCCGCCGACTCGTTGACGTCTGCGCCAAAGACAAAAGTCGCAAAGTCAACAAAATGACTTTTTGGAGAGATTGGAAAATAGTTGAGGGAGGGCAGATTGATTGTCTGCGTGAATAATAACTCATTTTTTGTTGCTTCATAAGATTTAAAAAAATATATACATTCACTATATGTTTTAAAAATTCTGTTCTTAATAATAATTTGAGTGTTTTTTTGTTTGCTGTCTTGTTGAATTTTTCTTCCTCATCTGGATAAAAATCAAAATATTTTTGTGTATTTACTGTTCCTTTTTCCACTTTTTTCCGCAAAGTGATATAGATAAAGATTGTGCATTTTTCCGACTCCTTTCACATCCAATGGGATCAAAACAGTACCACCAACCTTTGTGGAAATATTTCCCCAGGCTGGCGTTGTAGCTGTAGCTGCGATCTATCCCGAAGACTCCTGCCAACAAATTCTTTTGTTAGCCGTGAAAAAAAAAAATCACACTTTTTTTTTGTTCGCTGCGAAAAAACAAACACTTTTTTTAATCCCTCCCATATCCTTTGGACTCGGTTTAGAGGGAATAAAAGTTGTTTTATGGGAGGTTTTATATGAGGAGACTTGGCAAAAAGCCGTTCGTTGATTTACGTCCGGCACACGAATGCTATCAATCAAAAAAATAGGCATTTCAAGGCAGTTTTTTTTAGCATTGCTGTTTTTAGCATTGCTGTTTTTAGTATTGCGTTTGGGGGCTCGATAAAGAATGATCTTAGCTTAGCACAAGGGTGTCAGACTCGGGTTGGTTTGCGGGCCGCTTTAACGTCAACTTGATTTCACGTGGGCCGGACCATTTTAGATAGAATATTTAGATTTTTTTTTGAATAAATTGATTAAAGGAACTGGATTAAAAAAAAAATATTCAATTTTTTAATAGATCTAAAACAATGTTTATTTCAGCTTTTTTTCTTAGTAAGGGAAAATCATTTATTTAACCATTTGTTTTTCATTGCAAAAAGAAACCAAATGTTTCTTTATGTTCCATTTAAGTGGAAAACCAAAAATATTATTATATATTTTTAGATTTTACAAAATTATTTTGAACTAAAAACAAAAAAAATGAATTAAAATTTCAAATTATTGATTTAAAGGGGGGAAATCAGGAAATAAAAGAACTGGATTAAAAGCCCTAAATATTCATTTTTTAATAGATCTAAAACAATGTTTATTTGCGCTTTTTTTCTTAGTTAGGGAAAATCATTTATTTAACCATTTGTTTTTCATTGCAAAAGGAAACCAAATTTTTCTTTATGTGCCATTTAAGTGGAAAACAAAAATATTTTTATATATTTTTAGATTTTACAAAATTATTTTGGACAAAAAAAAAAAAAAAAATTAAAAATGTCAAATTATTGATTTAAAGGGGGGAAATCAGGAAATAAAAGAACTGGATTAAAAGCCCTAAATATTCATTTTTTGTATAGATCTAAAACAATGTTTATTTTAGCTTTTCTAATATATTTTTAGATTTTACAAAATGATTTTTGAACTAAAAAAACAGAAAAAATGGATTAAAAAATGACAATTACTGATTTAAAAGCGGGAAAATCAGGAAATGTAATATACATCTATACTCTTCATTTTAATTTGATCCTAAAACACAAAGTCGGCACTCATGATTGACTTTCCCGGGCCACACAAAATGATGCGGCGGGCCAGATTTGGCCCCTGGGCCGCCACTTTGACACCTGTGCCTTAGCGTATAGAAAACGAGAGAGAGAGAAATGCAAATTTAGTCTCACCCGCATCTTTGGCACGAGAACGCTGGCGTTTCCAGTCGGCGGGCAGCGTGGCGTTGCTCCGGCAGTTTTTCATGCTGCAGAACAGCTGCTCGTTGGTGTTCTGTAGTAAACGAGGGGTCACTCACGGAGGGGGCGGAGTTCGGGCGAGCTCACCTTGTGGTTGTTGGGCAGGTGAGGCAGCGGCGGCCGGTTGTCCCGTAGCGTGTGATAGCTCGGGTTGGAGTAGTAGTGCTGGTAGCCGGGAGCGGCGTCTGCGCGAAAAACACAACTTTTGCGTTAGGAAGAAAAAGCGCCGTTCAAAATGGCTGCCTCATCCCTCCTTTTTCATCAAATCCACCACAATATCATTTGCCTTAAGCCACATGTGTCAAAGTGGCGGCCCGGGGGCCAAATCTGGCCCGCCGCATCATTTTGTGCGGCCCGAGAAAGTCAATCATTTTGTGCGGCCTTTCTGTTTTAGGATCAAATTCAAATGAAGATTATAGATGATGTACATTACATTTCCTGATTTTCCCCTTTTTAAAATCAATCATTGCAATATTTTCAATCCAATTTTATTTCTTTTGTGTTTTTAGTTCAAAGCGCATTTTGTAAGATCTAAAAATAAATATATAGATATTTTCCGTTTTCCACTTTAATATTGAACATCATTAAAAATATATTTTGTTTCCATTTGAAATTAAAACATGATTAAAAGAAATTTTCCATTACTAAGAAAAAAAAGCTCAAATAAACATTGTTTTAGATCTATAAAAAAAACGGAATATTCAGGGCTTTTGATCCAGTTCTTTTAATCCATTTATATAAAAAAAAAATCTAAATATTCTATCTAAAATGGTCCGGCCTACATGAAATGGAGTTGACGTTAATGCGCCCCGCAAACCAACCCGAGTTTGACACCCCTGCCTTAAGCAAGTGAGCAAGGGAGTAGCTCTGTACACTCTTAAGTATTTCGTGTTTTACAGCCCTTCTATCTTTTTTTTTAAATTACATTTTAATATTTCTTAATACATCCCTTTTTACTTTACTTTGTACTTTATACTTTAATGTTTTTACAACTTTCCTTGTTCCATACCTGTCAACCTCTGCCGATAACTGCCCTTATAAATGACTATGATTCCCCTTACAAACCCCCAAAAAAACTTACAAACACCGTACGACTCGTACTGAATAGAATATTATATATAGAATATTCTGTCTTAATGATTTGGTGATTCTTAATGATCCCATTGACTTTGATTTGCTTTGTACTTTGTGCTTTTTGCTTTGTTGTTCTGCGGCCTTTGACTGTACTGTCTAAATTAGAACGATGCCTTTTCTTGCTAGTGTCAAAATGAAATTTCCCGAATAAGGGATGAATAAAGTTATCCAATCCAATAGAAAGTGGCGCTACCCCCCCATAAAAAAAAATGCTAGCTACCTGACACGATGTAGTCGGAGTTGACGGTGCGTCTAACGGCGGTGGCACCGACGCCGGAGGAGGAGGAGGAGGCGGAGAAGGAGACGGTGGGCGTGTTGTTGTGCTTGAGCTTCTGCTGCCGTCGGTAAAGCAGCAGCAGCGTCAGCAGTAGCGCCGCCAGCAGGACCAGCGCCGCCACGCCGCTGACGGCCGCCCAGGGTTCGCGCTCGCCAGGGGGCAGCGCTACCATCACGCCGCCCGCCTCCGACCGTTCTGAACAAAAAAATGATTTATTAGGACATTCAAATGAATAAGAAATTCAGACTTTCCAATGGAGTGGAATGGCCAGTGGCAGCTTAGTAAACATACGCACGTAAATATATATATATATATATATATATATATATATATATATATATATATATATATATATATATGTATGTATGGGTGTAATTGTATGTTATGGGTTTTTGTGTTGATAATATTACAGTTAAGTTGGATTGAAGAAACAACAACGTATAACTGTTGTGATTATTTCTCCCTGTGTTTTAAGATTAAATGCAGGGTGTAACATACGCACGTAAACAAACAACTTAACTTTAAATTGAGCTATGTTTGGTGAAATATGGATCCAATGATGATTGGGCATGAGGTGACAAAAGACAAACCATCGTAGCTAGGGGCAATTTAGAGTGGAAAATTAGCCTAGCATGCTTGTTTTGGGATGTTGGAGAAAAGAGGAATACCCATTTCAGATGGAATCATTTCACGTTTCAAGCAAGCCTACCTTGTTGACAATCAGCGGTGTCGCACGGGCATTCTCCCGTAACGCGGTCGCACGCGCCGTCGGCCGGACACGAGCAAGTCTGGGCGCAGAAGGAGCCGAAGCGCCCCGCGCCGCAAGCTGGAAAGGAAAAAAAAAAGATGAATTGCCTTTCAACGAATTTAGACGGATTCGCCGACGGTCGGTCGGTCGGTCGCTGACGTATGGAGCAGTCGCTGGCCGTCCAGCCGGCGGGACAGCGGCACTGGCCGTCGCGGTGGTCGCAGGTGGCGTTGTTGGCGCAGTGCGGGCACACCCGTTCGCAGCCCTTGCCGTAGTAACCCGAAGGACAGACTGTGAAGAAAAATTGCCACCAATCGGATCGTCTCTCACAGTTAACGGCGGCAAAACGCCATCCTTAACCGGGACGGACGTAGCGCCCACCTCGATGGCAGTCGTCCCCGGTGTAGCCCGGGAGGCAGTCGCACTCGCCCGTGGCGTGGTGGCAGCGATAGGAGAGGCCGCAGGACGGGCAGGACGAGGCGCACCGCTCGCCGAACGTCCCCGAACGGCATTCTGCAAAGGGAAAAGGCGGGTCGGCTCGCGTGGGACTACTGGACCGGAGTCGGGGCCCCGCGGTAGGTAGACTCACTGTTCTGACAGGTGACCCCCAAGAATCCCGGGCGGCACACGCACGCCCCCGTTTCCCGCAGGCAGGTGTCGCTGTTGGGGCAATGGTGGAAGCAGGTGCGGTTGCAGTGGCGCCCCCACAGGCCCTCCGAGCAAGGCTCGCTGCAGCGCGGGCCTGACGGCAAAGTTACCCAAAATATCAACAAAGCTTCCGCGATTGGGGAAAAAAATAAATAAAACAATAGCAACGTCAAAATGGACAGAAAATAAAGTAAAAAAATTAAAGTAAAATAAAGTCAAATGAAGAGAATATAAGAATACACACTCCCCTACTTACGAACGAGTTAGGTTCCGAGCGATTATTCATAAATTGAATCTGTTTGTAAGTTGATTCGGTGCTATATTTTGTATTATAATTTATGTTTAAGGCCTATATAAGTATATTGAAGGTTTATATAAGTGCATTTGTATGTTTAAGGCTTGTATAAGTAACACGCATTGGTTTGTACTGAAAAAAACATTGAATAAAATGGAGAGAATACACACAGTATACTGTATAGTACATACATTAGAGAGAGAGATTTACTAGAAAGTGGCTGAAAGAAGCTATCTAATGACGATTGCAGTTTTCTTTTTTTCCTCATAAATGATGCGGTAGCACTGTATGGCATCATTCAATTGATTTGCAAACTTTGTGCAACGTTCAATATTTGGGTCCTGCTGCTCCATCTTTATGTTTATAAATGGTACTGACGGTCGAACGCTTCAACTTGTATTCCCGTGCAACGCGCATCAAGCTTCGTTATTATTGCCACTCATTTCAAATGAAATGGCTTGCCTCTTCTTTGCACCTCCCTCAATAGAAGCCTTTCGCTTTTCACCAACCATATTGAATAATGGATGCACGTGATATTTAATGATAAAAATGAAAAAGGTTCTGTGCGCACTGGAGATACGTTCACGCACTTCCGCATTGCAACGAACTGGGCAGAGGAAGGTGGATGCTGGGTGAGCTGAGCTCTAACAGAGCCAGGCGTGGTCGGTATTAGCGGCGGAAAGAAGTACTACTCGGAAAAAGGCACGCAATACAAAATCCAACTGACGAACATTTTTCGACATAAACGCAATTTGCAGACATGTTCGTATGTACCATTGTTCGTAACTCGAATGTTCGTAAGTAGGGGACCGTCTGTATATGAAGAGTATATATATATGTGCATGTATGTGTATATATATATATATATATATATATATATATATATATATATATATATATATATATATATATATATATATATATATATATATATATATATATATATATATATATATATTTCACCAACACGCTTATTTATTTATTAACTTACTTCTTACCTATCTATTTATGTCTAAAATGTCTTTTTCTGTGTCTGTATTCTCACCCCCTTGCTACTGTGACAACAAAATTTCCCGAATACAGGATGAATAAAGTTATCCAATCCAATCCAAAACACACGCTGGCTTCCTATTAATTTTGAGCCACTTGTCAGTGGCTCACTTCCTGTTCATTTTGGAAGTGACCCACCCACCCACTCACTCAATCACTCACTGACCTGACCATCCTGGCAGGCAGCGGCACTCCCCCGTGGTCGCCAGGCAACCGTCGGCATGGATACAGTCGCATCTCTTGAGGCAGCCCGGACCGAACGAGCCCATCTGTGGGAAGCGGAAACCAGCTGTCAATCATTTAGCTCAAGGGTGTCCGACTCGTTCGCGGGCCGCTTTAACATCAACTTGATTTCACGTGGGCTGGACCATTTTAGATATAATATTTAGATTTTTTTTATATAAATGGATTAAAAGCCCTGAATATTCCGTTTTTTATAGATCTAAAACAATGTTTATTTGAGCTTTTTTAAAATATATTTTTAGATTTTACAAAATGATTTTTGAACTAAAAACACAGGAAAAAATGGATTAAAAAATGTCAATGATTGATTTAAAAGGGGGAAAATCAGGAAATTGAATATACATCTATACTCTTCATTTTAATTTGATCCTAAAACAGAAAGTTGGCACTCATGATTTACTTTCTCGGGCCGCACAAAATGATGCGGCGGGCCAGATTTGGCCCCTGGGCCGCCACTTTGATTTGCCTAAAGTGACACTGCCCCCGGTGGTTGTGAAGGGACACTGCACCCCCAGCCATAGATTCAATCTTATTAATTAGCGAGGTGATGCCCGAAAATTGTCAGCACTCACCGGGCAGGGCTGGTCGCAGAGCGCCCCCCGCCAGCCGACGGCGCAGACGCAGGAGCCGTCGGCGGGGTGGCACTTGGCCCCGTTGGCGCAGCGGCAGGTGCCGTTGCAGCCGCGGCCCCACGTGCCCTCGGCGCACGGGATCGAACAGTCGGGTCCTCGCCATCCTGAAAAAAGAAAAAGAAATCAAGTGGAATTTGGAACGGAGCATCGTTGCAGTGGCGAGGCTCGCGATCTTTTGGTCGCCCGGAAGGTTATTGATAATTACCATTGAAATGGTTGCTCAAATTCCCTAAATACAAACTGCGAATGACTATTTAGTCATGCTTAATGCCCTATTAATTATTAGGCTAAAGAAAAGCTCCAAATTTCCTGGACTTTTATTGTTTTTTGTTGGAGAACTTGTTAAGACCGACTGACGTTGCTTCTTAAAGGGACAGCGCATGTACATACAAACTCTTATCCACTCACACGTGGGCTCAGTGAAACTGCTCATGGCCATTGTTGCCTTTTATTCATGCGTAGACCGTGTTGTTTTACCTTGTTTTGTCGCCGGGCTTTTGGTCGTCGGTCATTTGGTCGCCGGTCTTTTTGTCGCCGGTCTTTTTGTCGCCGGTCTTTTTGTCGCCGGTCTTTTGGTTGCCCGTTGTCATGGTCCGGGCAACCAAAAGACCGGCGACCAATCGACCGCACACGGTTGGTTCCGCCCACCCAAACATGTACAAACCGAAGACGCAGATTTGCTAATATGTTAGCCGTAGCATGCTAATTTCTCGTTGGCACATGAGCGTTCTGTCAACATGCTAGCTTACGCAGCACTAGAAAGCTAGAAATAATCATCAATCATCAATTATGATCGCTTTATCGCAACGGGAACGGATGGAAACCGGTGGGCGTTCCCTTGATGCGTTGTTTTGGGGGGAACTGGTCAAAAAACTGCCACATTTCAGTCACATATTTGTTTATCTCATTACATTAGCACCCTCATTTTGTGACACGCTCGCCGTTTCAAAGCACCTTTCGATGTGTATATTTATTTTTTTCATATTATTCTTTTTTTTTCCTCAATATTGTCTACTTGTTTATGGTGCATTTAGGTGTGCAAAAACCTAATGTTTGCCCGGTCAGCCCCGGGGACGAGCCCGGCCTCCGCCACGGCGAGAAGCGTCACCTTCTTTGCAGAAACAGACGCCGTCGACGGGCGAGCAGTCCACAAAGTTGTCGCAGGAGCATTCCCGCGAGCAGTTGTTGCCGTAAGTACCGCTTTTGCAGGGATTCTCGCAGTGCGCGCCCTGAAAAGGAAAAAAAGACAAGTGCGGTCATTCTCAGAGCTCCCTCTGGTGGCCGGCAAGGGCATAACCGCTGTAGACCGACCGTGTATCCGGGAGCGCATTGGCAGAGTCCGGTGGCGCCGTGGCAGACGCCGCCGTTGACGCAGAGGCAGGGATCCAGGCAGCCGTGGCCGTAGAAACCGTGGGCGCAGGTCTCGTTGCAGTGGAGCCCCGCCCACCCCGCCTGGCACGTGCACTCGCCCTTCATCGGGTGGCAGCTGCCGCCAGCAATACACAAAGACCGTCAATGGAAAGGTGGCGGCGGCGGCGGCGGCGGCCGGTTGGTCGCTTCAGGCTTACCTGAGCGTGTTGGAGGCGTGGCAGAGGCAGGCGCGCTCACAGTGCATGCCGTACTTCCCACGCGGGCACATCCTGTCCTCGCAGCTGGGCCCGCTGAAGCCCGGCTCGCACAGGCAGCCGCCGTCGATGTTGTAGCAGCGGGCGCCGTTGGCGCAGTCGCAAGCGCCCTGGCAGTCCTCGCCGTAGGAGCCCACCCCGCACTCCTCGTTGCACCTGAGTCAACACAAACGGAGCCGGTCGGCCGGGTTAGGGCTAACACTTTGATACATAAGATGTGATTTCCATTTCGGGGTCATGAGGTCAGGGGTAGTGAGGTCAAGGGTCGATCGCGCGAGGTACGTCAACGAATTTTTGGACGAGTCCAACGTAAGAACGGGAGCTCATCCGAACGGCAGGATATCTGTGATAAGGAACGGCGGAAGTGACGCTAATTTTGGGGTCATGAGGTCAAAGGTCACCAAGGTCTGGGGAAAACCAGTCTTGCGATAACTCAAGAACCACTTAAGGGGATTAGGATCAAACTTGCAGGATATGTTTGTAATGTGGAACAAATGATGTGATGACGTTTTGGGGTCACGAGGTCAAAGTTCACAGAGTCAGGAAGCTTCTCGATAAGTTAAGAGCGAGGAAAGGGGCTTAAACTTCTCACCTGGCACCGGTGAAGCCGTTGGCGCACTTGCACTGGCCCGTCTCGGGGTGGCATTTGCCCCCGTTGTGGCAAAGGCACTCCTCGGCGCAGTTGGGCCCGTAGCGGCCCTGGGGGCAGCGCTCCGTGCACACCGATCCCTAGAAAAGGTCCCGCCCCCCGTGTGAGCCGGCTTTCTATTTTTCCCACGGGATTTGCGGTCCGGCCCCCGGAGCTCACCGTCCACCCGGGAGGGCAAGCGCAGACGCCTTTGCCCCGGCAGATGCCGCCATTTTGACAAGGACACCTGGCCGGGCATTTCCTGGAGCATGGCTTCTCGCAACTACAAAAAAAAAGTCAATAATATTTTATCATCAGTAATCAGGCTGTACAGTGGTACCTCGTCATACGACCGCTCGTCATACAATATTCTCGTCTTACGACGGAAATTTCGATCGAATAATTCGCCCATCATGCGATCAAAATTTCGTGATGCCACCAAGCCAGGTCTTTTTTGCATCTCTTTCGTGTACAACAATATTTACAAGCACGGAACGATTCATTCAGACGAGTTTCTCCTAAGACCAGGAAACGCGCAACACGCATGCAAAAAGAGGGCTTTCTGGGTAATGAAGTATACTCGTGCACACAACACCGACCGATAGGCAATGGCAACCTTTCTCAGAATAAAACTTCATGATCCACAATCAATACGTGGGTAAGCTCAACTATTGTATTTCCTGTTATTCTTTCTAAGGAAAGAAGCTCCCGCCATCGTTCTTTAAAGACTACGTATTTCTCGTTGGCAAGTGGTCGTCGTGCGTTATCCTATTGTGAGGAGGACATTTGTGTGCATCATTTTGGGAATATTTTGAAGGGAATACGTAGTACAACAGCAAACAGTCCACGGATAGCGAACGTGAGGGTGGGTGGAGGCGTGGCAAAGCGCCAACCCGGCCAGAACCAAGGTAACAAAAGATTACAACAAAATTAGAATTCAGATTTTTTGTAAAGTTACATTAAACGTATGTTTGAGTGTCTGTATATATTAATCCAAGTTAATTTAAATTAGTTTGTTCCGTTTACGAGTGCGTTGTCGTGGAAAAAAAACGACCCTCCCCCCAACGCCCCCAAACGTCTCTGTCTCCCGTCGGCGAAATCTGCCCAATTTTAGTTAGATTAAACACATTGTATTACTATTAAACCATTAGTTATGTGTTACTTTGTTAATAGATGGCGAATTAGAAGAAATAAAAAAAAAATTCCAATCCAATATCCTGTTTTTGGTGTTTTTCCAGAGGGCTGGAACGAATTCATTTGTTTTCCATTCATTTCAATGGAAAACGTCCGCTCGAGTGACGAGAATCTCGTCATACGATCTCAGTCTCGGAACGGATTACCATCGTATGTCGAGGTACCACTGTATATGGAAATGGTGAAAGAAATGGATTGGGACTGACAAGGTTCCGGCGAAGCCGTCACGACAGGAGCACTCGCCGCTGGCCGGGTGGCAGGTTCCGCCGGGGCCGCAGCGGCACTTTTGCAGGCAGGCCTCGCCGAAGGTTCCGGCGGGACACGCCTCCTCGCAGCGGCGGCCCGTGAAGCCGGGCGGGCAGCGGCACGCGCCCCCCGCCGGGTCGCAGAGGGCGCCGTTCTGGCAACGGCAGCGTTGGTTGCAGCTCGGCCCCCAGCGCTGGTTCTCGCATGCTGCAAAATAAAAAATAATCATCATAAATTCTAAAAATCAAGCTCAACTGATTTGCTTTTTTTCCCCCAATAAAATAAAATCGTAAAAGGTCAAAAAGTTGTTTAAAGCAATACATTTTCAATCATTCCTTATCATTAGCAATTCCGTTTTCATTTTAATGTTTTAATCCCAAAATTATTTCTTAGAGTGGATTATTAATATTTACATTTTCAAGGGATCTGACAACGGTAGAGTTCATTAAAACTGATAAGTTAGAATATTAAAACAGTTAAGAAAATTAAGACTGCAATCATTTCAATAATGAAAACACTAAATAGTACATTGTTATTAAATATAAAATTATTTTTTCAACTGAGAAATCCAATGCAAAATGAAAAAGTTAACAAATTAAAAAAATCTATTTACTTATTTGAATTAAAAAAACAATTTTAATTTTTTTTTTTCAATTTAAACAAGGTACAATAAAATGAGCACGTTAGGAAATAATTCCTATTTTGCTTATCCTCAAAATATTTCTGCGCTATTGACGTTGGCGCTCAAAGAGTTAAGAAGAGTCACCTTCCTGTGAGAGAGGCCGCAACTTACGGGAACGCTTCACGCTTGTTCGGTGACGCCGGAAAAAAAACAAAAAAAACGATGAGTGTCAAAAACCGAGTAGTATATTTTCACCGCAAATAAATGAAGAACAGAACACTCTCGCGCCATTTGTGGCTTTTTTTTTCCTACCCCTCCCCCGCCCTCGGCGCTCGTCATCCAAGATGGGGGCGGCGTTCCGAGTTCGCAGAGTTCTGGGAACGTTCCGCCTGTCACGTGACTTCACGTCCACCTCCGTGACTTTGAAACCCGAACAGTCGCTCTCAATTGTTTGGTTTCGAGGATCTCAGGCGGGGAGGAGGGGGTTTTGGTTCCAAATCGTCCAGCCCCCGCCGCTGTTTATGACCTCGTCGGGGGCCGGCCTGGCCTCCGTCGTCGTCTCGAGTAATGACAAATTCAGATGGCGGAGAGCGTCGTGTTTACACGGGCGTTGGGAACGGACCGACTGGAAAACGGCGGAGTGCTAAATCGCTTGCTCCTAAAAGGCAATAAAGGTCCCCCTTGCAGCTCCTAAAAATCATCAAAACGAAAAATTAAGACTGAAAAGCAGCACCAGATTCCCAAATGGGATCCTACAGACTCCATCCCTGTCCAAATGGAGCATAGTACAGTAATCCCTCGATTATCGCGACTTCACTACTTTGCGATTTGTTTCTGCTATTTATTATTATTATTATTTTTTACTTCAGTGCTGAATCCTAATAGCAAGAGTGGGTTAGGCTGAATCCACATTGAAACTCATAAGCGAAAGCCACTCTTGCAACTTGGACTCAGCACTATGGTAAAAAATTTAATTCTTTTTTTTTTTTTTAATTAAAAGTAAAAAAAAAAATATTAACTTTTAAATTTAAAGTTCATAAAAATGTGAAAATCCACGCTGAAACTCATAAGTGGAAGCCACTTTTGCTACTAGGACCCAGCAATGACGAGGAAATTTAAAACAAAGTTATAACCCTACTTGACGATTTTTCGATCATCGTGGCCATGTTTGGTCTACATCACGTGTCAAGGTGGTGTCCCGGGGGCCAAATCTGGCCCGCCGCATCATTTTGTGTGGCCCGGGAAAGTCAATCACGAGTGCCAACTTTCTGTTTTAGGATCAAATTCAAATGAAGAGTATAGATGTATATTACATTTCCTGATTTTTCCCCATTTAAATCAATAATTGTCATTTTTTAATCCATTTTTTTCTGTGTTTTTAGTTCAAAAATCATTTTGTATAATCTAAAAATATATTTTAAAAAGCTAAAATAAACATTGTTTTAGATCTTTAAAAAAAACGGAATATTCAGTGATTTTAATCCAGTTCTTTTAATCCATGTATAAAAAATATCTAAATATTATTTCTAAAATGGTCCGGCCCGCATGAAATCAAGTTGACGTTAATGCGGCCCGCGAACCAACCCGAGTTTGACACCCTTGGTCTACATTAACCATGATATTTGAAGGATTACCATCTCAACTCATTCACAATATATGAAAAATATGGATGAGACAACGTGTACCACCATTTAGCTAACCTACACTTCAAAAATGACCCCTAAAATGAATATTCATATCCTTAAAAACACACTTGCTGCCAAAAACAAAGCTACATAATACGCGCTTCTACTAAAAGACAGCTAACGGCGTCCCTCAGGGATCAACGTTAGCACCCATACCGGAGCGTAATATCCATTTCCAAGCATTTTTGCAGACGAGTCATTATTTCTTAGGTTTTGCCGACGTCACGAGCTTTGACGGATTGATTTTTAAACCCCGAAAGCGAAAAGGAAAAAAAGTCCCCACGTGAAAATCGTACACAAGATCCCTCATTTTTCCACCGACGTTGCTAACCCGATCCACATTTTCCTGTAAAATATCTCTGGCGCAAATTTCCAAACCACATCATTTTTGAACGCGGCTTCAAAAAGCCACGCTCGCCCCTCGAGGAGATTTCGACTGCCATTGACGGCGGCGGACGTCCAATCGTGTGAGATTCGATGAGTTGAGATTTAAGGTCCAAAAGGGGTACGCAGGGAGCGTAAGGCGAGCCGGAGAAAGTGGGAGAAAGCAGGCGGGCTCATTTTTTCCATCCCTTGGCCCCCTTTTCCTCGCGCAGTCGCGGCTAATTGGCGGCTAAAAACAATAATAAAGCGGCCGGCGTACTTTGGAAGCAAACGAAGCAAAGACCAGCGCTCGCTCGATTGAACAAAAACAGCAAAAGAATGCACGTCTACTTCACTTACTTGCTTGGTTCAAACGTGACGGACAAATGACAATTTGGGAGAATTTATTGTTTGGCGCTAAACTTATGATTGTGTGAAAAGGCAGTCCTTTCAAATCAGATAGTCCATTTGGAGAATATATTTTATATTATTAATATTTCCATCTAGAAATATTTTATGATTATTCTTAGGTTTGGATCATTTTGGGTTCAGTTAGGGATATTATTAATCATTCTTTTTTTTTTTCATCATTATTATTTTTTACGCCGTTCTTTTAATATTCTATTTTTGGTTCTTAAGGTTAATTGTTTTTATGTTTTAATATTAGAATATTGTATTGTAGACATTTTATTTTATTATTTTATTTTATCATTTTTATGTATATTTTTACTCTTTTAATATTATTTTTTTTTGTTCTCAAAGTTAATTGTTTTTTTGTTTTAATATTAGAATATTGTATTGTAGGCATTTTATTTTATTTTTTTATATGTATTAGGTTTCATTCAGGGGTTATAATGAATTAATATATATATATATATATTTTGTATTCTAATGGACTGTTTATTTATTGATTTGACATATTAATATATGAGATAATTCTCTATTGGCATCCCTCAGGGATCCCTGTTAGGTCCCTTTTTAGAACATCAACATACCAGAAAGGCTATCATGAATACAGGGTGACCCCAAAAAATTAAATAAAACAGGCCCCAAATTTGGCAAGCCGCCATTTTCTTGATTTTTTTTCCAGAATATATATATTTTTTAAATTGATTTTTTTCTGAACATAATTGAACACGTGTGACTATAAAATATAATTTTGTGTCACTGTCAAAAGAACACCGGTCCTGTCATGTGAGTTCTATTTAAAAAAAATGGATATAAAAATATTTTCTAATCAAAAAGAACTTCCTTAAAGTTGTTTAAAAAGTGCAAATGTCTTAGACCAGACCCTGAAACGCTTTTAAAAAATATATACCTTCATTGAGCTCAGGCCCTTGTAATTGACTCACTATACATTACTATCAGCCAATGTACATGGACAAATATACACACATAATTAATCAGTCAAAGAAAAATGTAGTTGCAAATCAAAAAATGATGCCAAACCAAATTAGGGACCTGTTATTTTTGGCTCGCCATGTATAAACAATTTTCAGCATGTATAATTTCCCTGGAATGACGGCGAACGCTTATTGATTGGTGTGGAATATTTGCCTTTGGCTCATGGCATATTCAAAATGTAACTTTTTCCATACCGCTAGAGCAGTCGTCGCCTCGCCAGCCCCCCTCGCACTGACAGCGGTCCGGAGCCACGCAGCGGCCGTGGACGCACTCCTTGGTGCAGCGAGCTGCGGAGGGGAAAAAAGAAAAAGACATCAATAACAAAAATGTCATAATAGATAGAAATATGATGACGGGTTGTTTATTAAAGGGAATACCAGGCCTTGTTTGGAAAGAACGCTACAATTACAGCAGCGATCACATGAAAGGCTTCTTTTGAGGGAAGGTACTACTTTCTTTGTCCGCGGTTTGACTTGATTTTGAAAAAGTCCGCACGGGGCCAACGTGCGCTATCATTACGCGCCTAGCTAAAAATAGAAAGCCGCACCAGTGGGCTTCGGACTGGACCGTAGCTATTTGCAGAATGGAATCTTTGATGGGAAGAACATTAGAAAAAAAACATTAGCATTGATAAGTGCATTGTTAGCGTTGTTGTCATAACATTAGGCTTATTTGACTGCAGTATAATTCTGTACAGTCGTACCTCGTCATACGACATGCTCGTCTTATGACGGAAATTTCGACCGAATAATTCGCCCGAGATACGATCAAAACTTCGTGTTGCGACCAAGCCAGGTGGCCATGGCAATGTCTTTTTGCATCTATTTCGTGTATAAAATATATCTACGAGCACTGGGCGGACTTTGCATTTCCACACCCGTTTTTTCCCCCTCACTTTGGTCTACATTTACATAGCAGGTAAACAACAATGGATGGGCAGAGTTTTGCAAAGAAAAGATCTGGAATATATGTACACTCGGTAATGAGACACAGGGAAGCGGGAAGTTCCAAACAACTCTTGATGCGTTCGTTTTGAAGACTCCGGCGGAACGTCCGGGTGGGGTCAACCCGTAGAACAAAGGTCAAAAAGATTCAAACAAAATTAGAATTCAGTTTTGTGTGAAGTTACATTAAACGTTGAGTGTTTGTATATATTAATCCAAGTTCATTTAAATTTGTTTGTTCGTTTACGAGTGCCGTGGATAAAGTCCCCCCCCCGAACACCTCCCCCCGCCTCCGTGTGTATGTCGCTGTCTATATCCGGGGCAAAATGCGTCTAATTTTACTTCTATTAAACACATTTTATTACTATTAAACCACTCGTTATTTATTACTTTGTCAATATATGGCGAATTAGAAGAAATCAAACATTTTTTCCAATCCAATATCCTGTTTTTGGTGTTTTTTCAGAGGGTTTCAGAATTTGTTTTCAATTCATTTCAATGGGAAACGTCCGCTCGAGTTACGAAAAGCTTGTCATACGATGTCAGTCTCGGAACGGATTACGATGGTATGTCGAGGTACCACTGTATATTCAAGTTGTAGCCTATTGCTAAGAGCTAAGTGTTGACGTTCCAGTCGCAGGGTTCAGTTCATGTTTTTCATTGCTAATCTGTGCACCGTTCCGCAATTTATGTCTAGAGATTAGTCAACTATGGTTACGCGTGATTCATCTGTGGCCACAGTTGAGTCGTTTGTGGTTGTAAAATTGGGAGGACACCTGTCAAAATATTCATTTGGAATTTCATAATTTTTTTCTTCGGTCGGAGTACAAGATCCCCTTGAGCACAAAAAAGTTGAAAAAATGGCAATAACATATTTTTAAAAAGGAAAATATATGTGTTAGTCTTTTCAATGTTCCCCCAAGAAACTATATATATATATATTTTTTTCAAATATTTTCTGATGTACTGTACTACAAAAATAAAAAACTAGCGGAAAAAAAACCAATTCAAACTACTGGGCTACTTATATAATGTCAAAATACAAAAAAATGCACCTAAAAAAATTAATGAACTAAAAAATTACTTTAAAAAAAATAATATTAATAATAAATAGAATATATAATATGAACAGGGACTTACGGACACATTTGTCCCGACTCTCGTAGTAGCCCGGGCAGCACTGGTAGCGTTTGCGGTAGTCCGTCTTGACGGCTTGCCTGTAGGCCGTCTTGTAGGTGATCCTACGGGAAGCGGGAATTTAGCTCCGTCACCCCTTCCAAGAGGTCCTACTTTCCGTCCAATCGGATTTTGGGCCCGTTCTCGAGGACCCGACTTGAGATACCGGCGCCACGTGGTTTTCACCTGTGTCGGGGGCACCGGTAGTTGGTCCGAGGGTCCGGGCAGGGCTCGTCGGTGGCGTGGTCGTAAGGGTGCGAGTACGATTCCTTGACGGAGGTGGTGAAGCTGAAATGACAAAAGTATTTGGGGGGGGGCGGGGGGGGGATAAACATGTCATTTATTTATTTTAAAAGGAAAAAACCTGTAACTATCCCCTTTATAGCCATCATTTTCATTTGATTGGGACCATAAAACAAAGTGGACTGGACCCGTCTGATTTATTTTGACAGCCGCACTTTAGACCATTGAACTAGGGAGGGAGAAAGACAAATATTTTCTAACCGACAACCCATCCTCGGCTGCACCGTCTCGCCATGGAATTGTCCAAAAAAGGAAGTCCGACGCCCGACGGTTTCGGATCAAAGCGAGCGCGACCTCGCGTGACCCGTCGTCACCCCGGAAAGGACTTTTTGATGGATTGACGGTCTCGGTCGGGGTCGAACGAGCGGGCCTTGGGCCTCGGGGCTCACCTCTCCCACAGGCTGCAGACGTTGGGGTCGCGCGGGTTCAGCGAGCAGGCCGGACCCGGCGGGAAGCACAGGACGAGGAAGAGGACGAGGACGAAGAGGAGGACGTCCATGACGTCCTGACGCCAGACCGCCTGGCGTGCGGCCGCCTGCAACGCCAAACATAAAACCCTCGTCGTTAATGTCTTGGTTTTGGACGTACAAATAGCAAAAGCGGGAGCGATGTTAAGAGTACAAGGACAAGAAGTCGTAAAAACATGGAGAAGAAAAAAAAAAAGGAGAACCAAACTATAAAGAAGTCAAAAGAAGAGAAGGTAAAAAAGGAGTAGAAAAAAACTACAAAAATACATTTAAAAAAGTAGTAAAAGGCAAAAAAAGGGTAGAAAATAAAATAAAACACATTTTAAAAAGTAAAAGATTAAAAAAGGAGTAGAAAAAGAAAATAAATACAAAATTTAAAAAGAAGTAAAAGGGAAAAAAAAGCAGTAGAAAAATAAAATAAATAAAACATTAAAAAAGAAGTAAAAGAACAAAAATAAAATGCAGAAAGAAGATGTAAAATAATAAAAAGAAAAGAGGTGAAAAAAGTAGAAGTGGTAGATTTTTTTTTAAATGTAGAAGTCAAAGTAAAAAGAAAAAAGTGTTTACAAAAATGTAGAGAGCGAGGTAGAGTAGAAAAGTAGAAAAAAAAAACAAGTAAAGAAAGAAAGCCAGTGAGATTTTGCGCCCTCCCCTTAGAGGGCGCCCGAAAACATTTCATCCATTTCAAAAGTAGGGGTTACTTTTCTTTAGCCCTAATATTTGTAGCTCCACAATAGTTTAACGTTCCAGGAAGCGGCTCAAAGTCATTCCCCAGAAATAAAGCTAAAAAATTAATAAATAAAACACCCGGATGAAGACAATGCAACACCTATTTTTCCCAACTTCACACCGGGTCACTTGGACGTGTCCTAGTGACCGTTGGAAACACCAGCTCGCGGGGACTAACTAAGTCTCCGCCTCGATCCGGCGAGAAGGCCGGCGCCATCTGGATTCCATCAAGAGCCCAAGAGGCGGCGCGGGAACGCCGTCAGGCTCCCAGGGAGCGAGAGGGAGGTGAGGGAGGGAGGACGGAGAGGAGAGCGAGTCTCCCCTCCGTCCTTCCCATTCCCGACAAGCCAATCTCGGGAGACTCTCCGGGAAAACGACGCCAGATCAACAATGGCGCCCGCCTGGGTCGCGTGGCTTCCCAGCGATAACGTCCGTCCGTACGTAATGTTACTTCCTAATGGCTCATTTACTCATTCATGGTCACCCATATATCAGCCGTCCAATAAATACCGCCCACATACGGCCCGTATATTAGGATAAATGTGACATTGTTTCGCTGTTTCTTTCTTACCAAAGTCAGCTGAATTATGTTTTTTTTTTTTTTAAATCACATTTTGTTATTTATTTCCAAGATATACTGTATTATCACGACTATAAGGCGCACATAAAAGTCTGATATTTTCTCCAAAATAGACAGGGCGCCTTATAATCCAGTGCGCTTTATATATGGACCAATACTAAAATTGTTATCACGATAAAATCAAATGAATCAGTTGATAGGGTACACCGACTCTACTATTTTCCCGTAGACAAAGTACTGCACAGTGACTGCTGGGATATGTAGTAGTTCTTTTGTCAATACACCCAATGGATTGTGGCCTGTATACATCGACATCAACACAGCTTTAAGAAGCTTGGAAGACAGCCTTGGAATAGTTACGCTAGCTACTAGCTAGCTACTATTTGTGAATGGATTGTGGCCGCCTGGACGAACGTACAAAACTGAGTGTTTTGGATGACTCATTTGGACAATTGTTCAATTTGGACACAGAAAATGAGGACTTTGATGGATTTGTGTGTTTTGATGACGTGAGTAAGTTGTAAATGGCTAAATAAAGTACAACCCAACTCAGTTTTGCTTCCGTTGCCTTTTTAAAAACGTGTTTTTAGCGCGTGTCCGTATGTTTAAGCTGGTGTATGTTTTGCCGTGCCTGGCTGCGCCTTTAAAAACGGTGCGTCCTTTCTATGTGTCAAATACAGAAATAGCACTTGTTACTGACACTGCGGCTAAAAATACGATGCGCCAAATAGTCGTGAAAATACGGTACGTATACTCACTGTGATAGGCTGTCCTCCGCCTGGCGCCCGCAGTCAGATGGGATAAGCTCCAGCACCCCCCGTGACCCTAGCAAGGAAAAAGCAGTTCAGAAAATAAGATGAGTTCATTGAATTTTTGATGTTTGGAATTCCAGTTTTCATTTTTTCGTTCACAGTCAACACTTTTGAATGGACTCACTTCAAAAATGATGTATTAAATTCCGTTCTTTTTTATTTATGGATGTAAATTTCTCAAAAATACATGCATTTCCCTTTTCCCACCATAGTCACACGCTAACGCCAAATGGCAACGTCAAGCTATCACGATGGGCCAAATCAATCGCGGCGGGCCCCGCCCCCTCTTTCGGAAACTCCCATTTGGAACCTCCGAACGATTGTCCGCCGTCCGTCACTGTCGCGATGGTCCACCACGGCTAACTGGCTAACGGCTAACTCTTTTTGTCCGCCACGGCTAACTGCTAACTCTTTTTGTCCACCACGGCTAACTGGCTAACAGCTAACTCTTTTTGTCCGCCACGGCTAACTGGCTAACGGCTAACTCTTTTTTTCGCCACTCGGCACATGCGCCCATTTGGTTTGGTTTGATGGGTGGATTAGCGAAGAGGAGTTGATTCCCTTCCGAGTCCACAAAAGTCAAATTTAACGAGAAGAGCCACATGGCTCCCATTAAGGCAACTGGTGGATTTTTCATTAACTTCTTCTCTTAATTGCGGCCGGTCGGAAAAAAAAAAGGCGGCAAACCACACGCTACATTCCTCCAAGCTAACAAAACAAACGCTCGCAGGGGTTGTTGTTTTGGACTTTTGCTGAAATCTGGGCCTCTGAATCCAATTCTGGAGGCGGAGTCTCAGCCTGAGCTCAGCTCCAGGTGGTGTTGTCATCACGTAGCAAAAAAAGCAAAAAGCCGGCCTACCGACCGACCTTCATTTTTCTTGGAAAAATCATCTTTTTCTTTGGCCGGCGACCGTTTTTTCCAATCATTGTGCCAAGCTGGCGACGGCTAACGCGAGCGCGCTATTCGCTTTCGGCCAGAGGCCGGATGCCCGACGCCGACGTCGATGGACGGCGAGGAAAAGTCGTGATTCCGCCGTCGTATCAATGCCCCAAAACTCTTAAATGTAATTAAATACTTTTTACGTTTACATACGTATTCAAATAAGAACAAAATCCTAAACGTACTCTAAATACACCTCAAAAAATGACCATAAAACTCAATTCTAGTCAACTACTTCCTAAATGGTACTAATATACTATGAAAAATACTGAAATATAGCAAAATATACTTCGCAAAAAAATGACATAAAAACTCAATTCTAGTCAACTACTTCCTAAATGGTACTAATATAATATGAAAAATACTCAAATATAGCAAAATATACTTCTTAATGCTATTTCAAATGTTACTCCATGTACACAAATACTCCATAAATTTCCCAATATACTCTTAAATCTACAGAAAACCTTGCTAAACATAATCTGAATATGCTTGTATTTAATCAAATAATCCTAAAAATGACCTAAAAACGACATTCTAGGTAAATACTTCTTAAATGGTACTCAAATATTTCCTAAAAATGAAAAAATACTTGAAATATACTATACAAATTTTTCTTTGTAAAAACAATCTGTACACGTATTCTTATTTTATCATACTTGTTATTCATTCAGAAGATTTCAATGTTTTGTATATCATTTATAAATATATTTTTTAAATTAATTCATTTGTATCGGTTTGAAAAAATGTCCACTGATGTTACATATTTGTTTTGCATAAGAGTTTTTAAATACATCTATTTGTTTTATGTTTATTATTTGGACTTCATTTACAGATTACAATCATTTATTTATTTCCAATCTATTTTGGGGTTTATACTTTTTAGCATGTATTTGACAGAGAGAACATACGGATTTTTTAAATATGTTTTAATTCTTGTGGTGTGTGAACGTGTCAGTGAATTTGGCAAAAATTCTCGCAGAGTAAAACAGTTTTTTTCCCTCTTCAATGAACTCATCAGAAGACTATTTTCTTTTTTGTCACAGCTTTAGAAAGTGTTTTGTTTCTGTTGTTAATTAGGCATAGTAACAAAGCAGATCAATTCCATATTTCTTCTATTCTGGGTTGCGGTTTGTCCCCCAATAAGCGCGCTTAGAGTATTTTTAACACAACGTGTCGGTTTAACCAAATTTCGGGGGGCCTAAGGTCGATCCCTGGGGGATGATGCTCCCATTCCAAATGCGGCTTAGCAACCGTAACTAAGGGAGGAGGCGGAGTCACATGTGTTGTGTCATAGCTACTCAATTAAATTGACTGATTCGATTAAAATGCTAAGCGACGTGATTGCAAGGAACTTTTAGACAATTCTCAGAACATCAGACTTGGATTAAATCCATTCAGTTTTAGATTACCGTATTTTCCCAACTAAAGTGGCACCTGACTATAAGTCGCACTAGCCAAAGAAATGGAAAAAAAAACTATATTGGTGGCACTGGAGCATAAGATACATATTTTTTGGTGGTTTCATTGTTGAGAAACCAAGAATCAAACATTATACGTGAAAGAGACAGAATAATGTAACATATTTAATAGTCTTTATAGCTTAGAGACAAAATAATATAACATATTAATAGTTTTTATAGCTTAGAGCAGGGGTCGGGAACCTTTTTGACGAAGAGAGCCACAAAAAAATCATATTTTCAAATGTTATTCCTTGTGAGCCATACTACCAATTTAAGTCAAAAAACATACATGTAAACGAGTGCCTTTTCTTTTTTTTTTTTTAGTAATTTCACCACTTTTAAAGTGTTAAAAACTGAATATTTTTTAAAAGATTATTATGCTGTTGCTAATCAATAAGAGGATGCATTCCAGAAGAGTCTACTGTAAAAAAAATGAAGATTAAAGCAAAAAAAATAAGAAGATTAAAGCAGTTCTAGATGTAATATCTCAGTTCTGTCACCAGCGATTTCCATATTTTAGCTCACCGGTTAGCAAAAAGCCAGATGCACCCATCAAAAGAGCCACATGTGGCTCCCGAGCCATAGGTTCCCTACCCCTGGCTTAGAGACAAAATAATATAGCATATCAATAGTTTTTATAGCTTAAAGAATGCATCATAACAAGCTGTTAGCGGTCAGCGTGAAAAAAGCTAAAAGATATAAGTTGCAGGTTCACCAAAAGTATGAAGAGAAAAAAAGTGATTTATAGTCCTGTATTATTTTTAAGACTCCGATGGCACTTTTTGGTTTGGAAAATAGACTTGCAACACTTTGTTTTACGGCGAAAATTGACATCCAAACCGTGTCCAAAATGACGTGAGCTTCCGTTATAAATTCTACGGTCGACGTCGCGCTCCCCCTGACGAGAAAGTCAAATCTTCTTTTCTTCCCACTTGAAACCGTTTCACGCTCGTGCTACGAGTACAACGTTGGGCGCAAAAAAATGTATTTGATGTGGGGTTGCCGCGGCGACGGCCAGCACAACACGCGCCGTACAAAACGGCTTCCAGGTGCGACTTTTCGATTTGTTGGACGTCGGCAGCCTTTGGAATGGACGCGCTGCGACATTTCCAAAATAAACTCCATTAATGTACGCAAGTGTGAAGATCAGTGTCACGGTATAACGTGGTAACGATACGACAGCAAAATGGCGTTTTAGCCAATAAACGAACGCCCGCTTGGAACGGATTGGACGCCGACGAGTGTCATTTCAACTGGCAGCAAAAGAGGGATTGGACGCACAACGAGCAGACGTTTATTAGCGTCTCGGGAAAAAGGGGCAAGCGATTATTATTACCGTATTTTCACGACTATAAGGCGCACATGAAAGTCTTAAATGTTCTCCAAAATACACAGGGCGCCTAATAATCCAGTGCGCTTTATATATGGACCAATACTAAAATTGTTATCACCATAAAATCAAATGAATCAGTCGATAGGGTACACCGACTACTATTTTCCCGTAGACAAAGTAGTGCGCAGTGACTGCTGGGATATGTAGTTCTTTTGTCAATAAACCCAATGGATTGTGGCCTGTATACATCGACATCTATACAGCTTGACAAAGCATGGAAAGCACCGTTGGAAAAGTTACGCTAGCTACTATTTGCGAATGGATTGTGGCCGCCTGGACGAATGTATAAAACTCAGCGTTTTGGATGACTTATTTGGACAATTGTTCAATTCAGACACAGAAAATGAGGACTTTGATGGATTTGTGGGTGATGATGACGTGAGTATACATTGTAAATTGGCTAAATAAATTACAACCGCACTCAGTTTTGCTTCCGTTGCCTTTTTAAAAACGTGTTTTAGCGTGTAGGTGTAGCGTGCAAGAACTATATATCCCAGGGGTCACTGCGCACCGGAAACTGGAAAAAGAGTCTGGGGCTGCTTCCGGTAGCCAGCCAGCGCTATTGCGGTTAGATATTCATATATAATATATAACATATATGCGTCTAAAAAACGGTGCGTCCTTTGGTGTGTTTAAAATACAGAAATAGCACTCGTTACTGACACTGCGGCTAAAAATACGATGCGCCATATAGTCGTGAAAATACGGTATTTTTTTTGTTTTTTTTTTAAGACGGCGGCCATCTTGGGTGGGGCAACCGGCGCTGGTTTCAAACGACGGCCATAAAACGGAGTTCCGGTGACTCGACGAAGACGGCTTTCGGGAAAAAGACAACTCCCGTCGAGCACCTTCGGCGTGACGCACCCGTTCGCGTCTAATCTTTCTCATCTGGAAACCGCAGCGAGGGGACTCCGACGCCAGCGCACGTGTTTACGCTAAAGGGCCCCGAAAGACCGAACCCCTGCGTTGGAAAATATGGCTCATCGGGGGGACGGAAAAAAAAAAAAAAAAAATTCTGGGTGGAAAAAAAAACGGGGAGGCTTTTCTACGGACGGAGCAACATCGGATAAATACATTGTTGACTTATTAATGGAGGACGGGGATGTGTTGTGGTAGTTAGCCAAATATGGATTTGAATTTGGTTGGTTTTTATCCGCCATTTTGGTGGCGATTCGCGTTTCCTAATTTGCATGTTTACTGATTGGAATCCTAAAAATGGCGGCGGACTTTTATCCCAGAGATTTTTGGGCGACCTTTCCCAGATCTTGTAAGAATGACGTCGGCGCCGTCTCCAGAGGACGGAGCGCTCGACGATAAGGTCGCCGTGGAAACGCGCGTGTTGTGGATAACGAAGAACGTCAACAACACAACACCGCTAACTTCGAATCTTTTCTCGTTCTCAAAGACGCTTTAAAGACGCGATGATATGCAAAGATTTTTTGTTTCAAGAGACGGATAAAAATAAAATATATACATTTTTTTTTTAGAATTAAATATATTAAAAATGAAAAATAAACATTAAATAATTGAGAGTAAAAAACAAAATACATTTTAATATAATGTAAATTAATTACTAATTCATATTAAATGAATAACATATTAATCCTTATTTTTTTCCATGAATACAAAACAGATAAGATCAATTATATAATATTTTTTATAAAAGAATAAAACAAAATTTAAAACTTTTTTCACAACTATTGCATTTTCAATTAAAAAAATAATTCATTAAATTAATAATATATGAACCATGATTACAAATAGTTTTTAAATTAAGATAAGGAACCATGCCAATTTGATAACCATCAATAAATATATTTTTTAAAGAATAAAAAACAAATTCACGTCGTAACAAATACCATCAAGCCATAAAAACACAGAAAAATAATCAAACTAAATTTAAATAATACGAAAATTTAATCCTTTTTAAATGAGATAATAAAAAGAACAAATAATCGACCTTTTTTTTTTATTTAAAAAAAAAGAAAAAGAGAAAGAAACATCCGAAACCTCCTTTGTGCGCTCATTCTTTATCACTCAATTTCCTGTTTGACTTTTGTCTTTCAATTTCCTGTTTGCCTTATGTCACGTAATCCCAAAATTCAACAGCGAGCACTCTGTTTTTTTATTCCCGCAAACTGTTTTAATTACCAAATGACACGCCTTTCCCTTTTTTGAACCAGTGTCATTTCCTCGCCGTGGCGAGCGAGCGAGCGAGCGACCGCACGCGCCATAAATCGGTCGCGCTTTGAAAGGAATTGAAAAAAAGATGACAAAGCCAATAAACGCGCCGCCGTCCGTTGACGTCGCGCCAGCTAACGAACGCCGGACCCGATGGCGGAAAAAGCCAAAATGGAGGACTGGGAAGGTTGCGGCTTGTAATTACACGTGGCGTAATTGGCCGCGGGTCATAACGGGCGCCCGAACACTCGGACTGAAGGAAACCCAAAACCAGAAAACACAGCTTTGCTACATAAACACCGGCGACGGCGAGAAAACCTCCGCGTCCGCAAACGTCGCGGACGCTAAGCGACGGCGGTGGCCGCTCGCCTCCGTGTTTGCTTTTGTTTTTGTTCAATCCACTCAGAACACCGCCGCACAAAAAAAAAGTCAAAATAAAAAATAAAATCGAGGCTTATATCGGTTATAACGAACAAATTCAACTTATGAACAATCGCTCGGAACCTAACTCGTTCGTAAGTAGGGGAGCGTCTGTACTGGCTCCCTTTTCAACCAATTGTCATCATTTGGATCACTGCTAAACCCCCCCCCAGTCGAAATAGATTGGACGTCAGGCACCGTCAATGAGTTAAAGATTTCCACGGGTAGGTAGGCCGAGAGAGGAAATGTTTCGGTCTTTTGGGGAAAAATGTCACCCGCTGAGTCAGAGGTCACGACAACAACAAGAAAATGGCGGACTATCTTTGGCATTCTTGACCCGCGCGACTTTTGGCCACCGAGCCATTGATCTGCAAGGACGTCGCCATGTTTACGACGTCGCTTCCTGACATCCTGACCGTCTGTTTGGGATTTATGACCTCGTGACCCCTTGCGTAAAAACTCGCTTTGAAAATATTTGGGGAAATTGTGACAAAAACCTAAGGCTCGTTTTAGAGAACAACGAGGGGAAAACGACAACATAACTCGTAACTGCCATGGGAAAATCAAGAGGGCTTCGTGGGATTTTGGCGACCCCCGTCGGGGTTAAAGGTCACCGACCTAATCGTTTGTATTATTATCATTGGTGTTTTTTCGGAAGATTACGGCGACCCAATGATAAAACATATCTGATTGACCGCTTCCTCGCCGTCTTCGATTCGCGCAAAAACGCGGGGCGGGGCCTATACGCTCAAATGGGCCAAATTACATTTTGAATTTATATGGGAAGGTGTTGCACAAAAACGAGCGGCTCGAAAAAAGTGAAGAAAAACAAGGCGAGTTCCTTCGGTTCACGTGCGCACGCCGCCAAGCATGACATCACGTAAACGGGGGGCTGGTTTGTTTTTCACAAGCAAGAAAAAAAAAAAGCAACTCAGCACGGCGCCCCCCCTAAAAGACGACTTTGTCGTTCGTCTTCTTTGGATCCTTCCAATTTCTGACTTTTTCAAGTGTCGGGTTGCAGGCGGTCTTAAACGAGCGCACGCGTGCACACACGCGCGATCCGGGGCCAACGTAAGCAAGTCCAGGAAAGACCCTGACCGCAGGACCAGGAGTGTGCGGTGGGGGGAGGGGGCCCGGCCCACTTATGCAAAGCACCCCCCCCCCCACTACCCGCTTCCCAAAGTGGAAAATGGAACGGCAACACGGGCAAAGAACGGGGGTGAAAAAGCGAGTCAAGATGCTATTTTGAAAGAACGCGTTGACATGATGTTGACCGCAAAGCTTTTCCACAAGGGGGAGCTATCACTCAACCCAATGGGAGTGGAACCAGCGAACAAGAAATTGTAAAATACATCGAAACCGATTCTATTTCAAGTTTTAACGGGTTTAAATTTGCTGTTTAACTGGATGACTTCATGTTTTTCGTTTTGAAATGACAAGTTTGTCCATTTTGGTTACGTTTAGCTCAGTAAAATCCTTTGATTTATGGAAACCGTATTTTTAACGTTTTAGCCGTGAATGCTCATCTTTAGTGTAATTTCATTTGGAAACATTTTTTCTCACATTTTTTTCAATTAAAAGAAGAAATATTTTATTTCAAAAATATATGAAACTGAAAAGAACTGATCTTTTTTTTAAAGGGCATTTTAAAAATGCAGTTTTATTTAATATTTATCAATTTTACGTGTTACTGGGGCCACGGCCAGTGTATGTATTTATTGACTGTGCGATTCTTTAAATTGTATAAATATATGAAAATTAACACTCAATATTATTATTGCTCTTTTTAATTAGTTTATTCGCAATATCCGTAACCCTCTGAATTATTTTGTTACTTGCTGCCCATAAAATCTCGGCTGCCATTGACCAATCAAATCCATCGTTTCACTGCCATTGACGGCAATAGACGTCCAATTCAATTCGATTGAAAAACTATGGTAAATTCAACCATCCAGGGCTGTTTTTTAAATAATTACTATTTAAATAAATCCAACTCAAACATATTAGCAATTTTCCAGTTGATCAGAACCCAAGAGCAAACATACGTTAAAGTACCGTATTTTCACGACTATAAGGCGCACCCTCAATGAATGACACATTTTAATTTTTTTCCATATATAAAGCACACTGGATTATAAGGCGCCCTGTCTATTTTGGAGAAAATTTAAGACTTTTAAGTGCGCCTTATAGTCGTGAAAATACGGTAATAATAGCAACAAAAAAAGCAAAAATAGCACAATAGGCTAAATGGGCATCGGTTATGAAGACAGATAACTACAGCCTTTAAAAAACAACAACATTACAGACTGTCAGTGGAACAAAAAAATTGCACTTGAGTATTTAGCCAAACTATGAAAAAAGTGCGACTTATAGTCCGGAAAATACAGTGGTACTTTTTATTTACATTTTCTGCTAGCCCGTCCAGTCAGGCCTCTGGATTGGACGTCTATCGCTGTCAATGCCAGTCAATTAGTAAAAAAAAAAAAACTAAGCAAATTAATTTGTTAAAAACTGATTTTTTTTGCCTGATTTCCATATTCTGAAAGTTAGTTAGTTAGTTAATAATAACAATGTCTCAATACTTCTGTACGACCGACTATCAAAAACTCTCTTTTTTGACCACTGGCCAGTCTTTAAACGTTTTTTTTTTTTTTAAGGGGTGTACTCACCTTTCCGCTGCTTTTCTCCCGGGTGTCCCGGCCGGCGTCGGCGTACGAGCCGTGTCCAAGCTCCTCCGGGAAAAGCTAAGACGGCATCCCACGGCCCTTTTGAGGAACCACCGAGGTGAAACGGCGAGCGTGGAAAGCTGCTCGCCAGCGGGGGAGGGCCGGCACAAACTCTGTGAAGGGAACCAAAAGAGTTGTGTGGCATCCCAACCCAAAAAAATAAAAAAAGAGTAGAAGAAGAAGAAGAAAAAAAGGGAAAAGGGGGGAGGGTCGTTCAGACCACGCAAAGTGGAAAAACTGTCACACATGGAGGAAGGAGGAGGGGACGTGCTTCTTCTTCTTTTTTTTTACCTTTTTTTTCACATGGATGGATGGCTTAAGTCGTTGGCTGCCATAGATGGAGACAGGCGTCCAATTCATTTGGACTGGGAGGGTTGGCAACTGGAGAAGAATGAAAAATATTTTATTGGAAATAGAAATATAAACAGACTTTTTTTTTTTTTCTGAAAAAAATATATAACCGGTGGATAAGTGGGCCTCAGAGTTCTGGGTTCGATTCCAGGTCGGTCCTCACTTTGTGGTGTTTGCATGTTCTCCCTGGGCTTGTGTGGGTTTTCAACAGGTGCTCCCGTTTACTCCCATGTCCCCAAAACATGCATGCTAAGCTAAGTATATGCTAAATTGGGGCGGTAGCTCTGTCCACTCTTGCTTGTTTTGTGTTTTTGCTGCTTTTCTGTCTTAATGATTTGATTTGGTGATTCTTAATGATCCCATTTACTTTGATTTGCTTTGTACTTTGTGCTTTTGCTTTGTTGTTCTGTCTAATCACCCTCTGCTACTACTGTCACAATAAAATTTCCCGAATACGGGATGAATAAAGTTATCCAATCCAATTGCCAAACCCTAGCTGTGATTGGTTGTCTTTTGTCTCCTTGTGCCTTGCCATTGGCTGTAGTTGGCTGGCATATGCTCCAGCACCCCCTGCGACCCTTGCGAGGATAACCGGTTCAGAAAATGAATAGATAAAAGAGAACCAAAAATAAAAGAATTTAACATTTATAAATTATTCCTGTCATTTATTATTTGTCAGTTAAAAAGTACCACAAAAAAGGAAAAACCCTAAATTTAAGAAAAAAACAAACAAAACATGAAAATGATCTAAAAAGGAAATTCAGAACGTTAGAAATAAAAATGCCAACCAAAAATACATTTAAATGTAAAAAAAGAAACAAAATACACAGAAAGCTGTTTACAGCAAGAAAAATAGATTAATGTTAAGAAATTTTCAAACAATAAACCAAAATGAGGTTATCAATGTTCACTTTTTTTTTCTATTACCTTTAAATTTAACTGTACTTTAAATACAGTACTATCTATGATTTAGGGAGGTTCTGACTTTCCTTGCTTCCTTCACATACTTTTTCCAAAAACACATTTTAATCTTCAACACCGCCAGCCCCTCCCAGGCCAAAGGAATTGGACAGCGGGGATGACTGCCAGCGAATGACGCCAGAGCGCATGACTTGAACACTTACGTGAGCGTCAGCTGTGCGTCGGTCGGGAGCATCATCCCCGGCGAGAGCGGCGTCACGCGGGCCGGGGACGACAGCCGTCCGTCCATCCGTCCGTCCATCTTGGGGCGACACGCCGGCCGACCTTGGCGAGCAGCTGCCGCGCTGCTTATTTTTGGTGGCCTTGTTTTCCCCGCTTGTCATCTAGATGAAGATGTCCTGCCAAATATAGAAAAGTGGAAGAATGACAACAATGTTCCCACAGTGAGACTTTCTGAGAGCGCTCAGAACTGAATTGAATGTCAATATGGGGTCAAATTTCAAGGCCGACTTTGCAAAATAATCAGGAACTTTGAGAATATCGGAAAATGTCATAAACGCAATGCAGCGTTCGTTCATTATTTTCTTTAATACATTTCAGGCTTATAAGGGAAAGTTTAATCATTTGTAAAGACATTTTTATCAAGATTAAGTTGAACTATTTGTTTTTTTTTTACACTTGAGACCCTTTTCAGGGCAAGTGAATAGTTTTAACTCAATGAATGCAATGACAATGAATAAAAATAGATATACACACTTTACATCGCCAATTAGTTTTTAATACATTTAAGACTTTTTAACAGGATTCCACGGAAATCCTTTCATTACAATAGTTATAAATAAAAATGCCATAAAAACAAGCTATAAAGAAATCCAGTAGTTTTTGGTCATTCTCGATTTGAACGATTATTGACGTCATTGCGATCACGAGACGCTACTGCATTGTTATCACTACGTATTAGGCTAACGTAACCGTAGTTAAACGTGTTTGATGACTTTTAGTGCCACCTAGGGTACATATATTAGTATGGCCATCACAAGACTACAATACGTATTACATTTTGGACTACAAGGGCCTGGCGTCCACTTATGACATCATTTTCTCAGAAACTACGTCATGTAAAAATCTTTGTTTTTACACTCTTCAGGTCCCAATTAGCCGACATATCAAAGAGAAAATAAAAAATACATGCGAGGGTCTGGGTGTTAGGAGGTTAAAGCTAAAATACCTTTACTGTACAACAATTTCAGTAAAATGTTCACTTTTAACGTCTTGAAATAAAAACGCTTTGAAACCTAGCTAGAGCAAGCTAGCCAAACGTCGTGTAATTTTCGACGAAAACGTTAAACATCGTGGACAAACTATTGAAACAACATTAAAGATTATAACTTTAAAGAGACGTTAACCCAAATAATTCAGTTTTTGTTTGGCTTATTTAGGTGAGAAAACATACCGGGCATTTCTTTCGGAACATGAAGTTTGAGTGACAATGAATTAATGGCGAACGTACCGGAAGTAGCATTCCGGTCACCAGGTGCAAACGGAAATCAAACTTTTCAAATTCAAAGACGTTAATTTTTAAATAAAGTGAAAAAAATACATAGTCGTCTATTCTGATATAAAATTTGAGGTAACCTACATGTCATTAAATGAGAATGAAACATATTGCTGTTCCAAAAACTATGACGATAATGCCATTTAAATAAAAATAAGGAGTTCAAGCTTAACTAGTTATTATGTCATACTGATTACATTAGAGTTAGAACATGATAGCTATATCTTAACTAAGTGTAAAAAGCGAAATTTAAAACAATTTTTCGTTTATGTACGAAAGATAAGGCGGAAAAATACGCGACTGAAAATGACGCACTTCCGGTGTCATGGCAGCCTCCTGTTGAATCCGCGTGTCATACCTCTCTGAAGGTTCCTATTTTGTTATTATTTATCTCGGAATGAATGAGGCAGCAATATGTTTGCGGATTAAAACCCGACACAAATACCTGTTAGTGAAACATCGATATGAAAAAAATTACCAACGTATTATTGTCACGAGGCGTTGGCGTTTATTTCCGTACTTTTCCGGTCGACTTGCAGTGAAAAATAACATTCAAATTGTGTCCCAACTCCACTTGAATTGCATTTATTTACCACATTTAGATGGCGGACGCCGGCGAAGTACAGGGCCGCGGCTTGAGGTTTGCTGAGGAGCAGATGAGACGTCACGGCTGGAAAGATGGTCAGATGTTTTTATTATCCCATCACATCCACTGGCGGCTATTGACAGTGATAGACGAACCACATTCGCCTTTTTAAAAATCACTTACACTGTAATTTTGCCATATTGCTACTTCAAAAAAGTCGAGTTAAGTCTTGACTACTGTTATCTTAAGTTTTTTTTCCTGAATTGTATTTGTTTCTTCTAGCAAATGTCTACAATGAAGCATTCAGATAGAAAGAAAACACCAACCTGCCCAGTTTAAATATATTGGACGTCTACCGTTGTCAATGTCAGTGAATGAGTGTTTTTTTTATTTTTTAGGCAAAGGACTGGGTCGGGAGGAAAATGGCATATCCAAACCCATCAAGGTCAAAGTCAAATGCAACAAAGGCGGGGTGAGGATTCATTTGGTGATGTCTTGGTGTCATGTGATCATTCCATCAGAGTTAAGACTTAAAAACCAATGAATACATTTTAAAAAGTCCATTTTTTCTCTACGCAGTATCATTTTTCCCCACTAATCTTGCATTCGGCAAGTGCGTTGGAAAACAACTGTGGAATATAATATATACAGACGCTCCCCTACTTACGAACGAGTTAGGTTCCGAGCGATTGTTCGTTAGGTGAATTTGTTCGTAAGTTGCTTCAGTGCTATATTTTGTATTATAATTTATGTTTAAGGCCTATATAAGTATATTGAAGGTTTATATAAGTATGTTTAAGCGGCGGAAAGAAGCACTACTCGGAAAAAGGCACACCATACAAAATCTAACTTACAGCATCTCTTTCCGAACATTTTTCGACATACGCCATATGCGCGGACATGTTGGTATGTACCGTTGTTCGCAACTCGAATGTTCGTAAGTAGGGGAGCGTCTGTGCTGCATTTTGCGGACTATAGGTTGTTTCACCAAATAATCTATCCAGAAAGCCAGTTTGATGGTATTTTTCTTGCATTTCTGAGTCAATAACTCCTACAAATTTCACACAAAAGGTGGGCCACAGAGAAGGAGAGCAGTTTACCTTCCAGTGGTGGGATCACGTCTTCAATCAAGCCTCGTCCAGCTTGCAAGTGGAGACCAATCAGGTTTGCCTTCACCTTTGACTCCGTGACATCTTTTCCCAAAGGATGGATATAGTCATGCTCCGTTCTCATCTTTTACTCCATCCAGGACGGCATTTCGCTAAAGAAGACGGCGGCGGCGGCGGACGACGGCGACGACAGCGGGCAGATTTCCAACAAGAAACCTCGCAAGGCCGCGCTAGCCAAAGGCAAACTTTACGGCTGCTTCGTCAAGGTAAAGAAAAATAATTAAAAACCCTTGGTGAGTGGTTGAGACGCACCGACCGGACGTCTTTGTTGCGTCCAGTCGGCCACGTTGCTGTCTGGTCGCGAGTGCCCAGAATCGGCGAGCGGCGACGACGGCGGCAGCAGCTCGGACTCCGAGGACGACCAGAAACTGGATTTGTCCTCCACGACTAAGTGAGAACACTATAAAGATGTTGATTTTAAAGTCATTTCATCACATAAAAAGTGTTTTGAATACGCAAAAAGAAAAAGGTTCACTAATATAATTAATGACATAAAAGTTCCAATAAATATAAAGACATTCAAGTATTTTGTGAAACGTACTCTTGAACTATTTAAAAAAGTACTGGTAAAATATCCTTTTTTCCCCCTCAAAAACATTTGATAGATTTGAAAATATTAAGGAACACCAAAAATACCCAACATTAAAAACATTTATTTTGAAAGACAACATAATGGACTAGAAATAAAATGAAAATCGTATCTAAAATATAGTACACTTTTTGTATGTACGTTGTGCAATGAAAAAAATTGTAAATAAAAAAATATATTTTTTGCAAGAAGGGGGGCGTCAGGTAAGATAGTTTGGGAACCACTGATCTAGGGGAAAATAGTAGAGTCGGGGGCTGGTTTCCGTAGTTGTCCTATCAACTGATTTATTTGATTTTATCGTGATAACAATTTTAGTATTGGTCCATATATAAAGCGCACTGGATTATAAGGCGCCCTGTCTATTTTGGAGAACATTTTAGACTTTTATGTGCGCCTTATAGTCGTGAAAATACAGTATACTGTTTTTTTGGTGAAGAAAAAGTGTCTAATGTCTAATTTCTTCTAGGCTGTCTGATTTGGACCTGATGAAGGTTTGCGGAGGACGCACTGCCCACAAGTTAGTCCCTTCTTCTTTTTTTTCTTCCCCATGGCAAGTACTTTTCCCCCAATTATGTCCTCTTTTTTTTTTTTTTTTAATGTTTAAGGGGAGCCAGACACGGCGTGAACATGAGCGCCAAGCTGGCCCGGCTGGAACAGCAAGAAGCCCAATTCATGGCCAAGTACGCCAACCAGACTGAAGACCGGCCTGAAAAACAGACGTGGAACAAGACTGAAGAGGGCAGCCCGAACGTCCGGGACGCCGACCTCAAAATTGAGAAAAGGGAAAGGAGGCGGCAAGAGAAGGAAGCCGCACGCCCCGGCCCAAAACGAAAAAAGAAGAAGGAACGTAGCGGTGAAATAGAAGAAGAAGAAGAAGAAGAAGAGCAGAGCCATGGCGGGGAATCCCAGCTGATTGTTTCTGAAAAAGTCCAAAAGAAGAGCAAAAGAGACATCCAAGATGGCCACAGTGATCCAAAAACAGCAAAGAAAAAGAAGAAGAAGAAGAAGAAAAAACAATTTCAGGCTAATGACTTGACAGACTTGTGAGATGGGTGACCAATCACCAGAAAAAAAACTCGGACTGGATATTCACTTCAGGTTTCAGATTTGAACAGTAAAAAAATCAAGCGCAAAAATGCAAATTGCTGAAAAACGTGTCAAATTCAGTTTTTTTTTTTATAGCTGTTAACTTTGATGTTTCATTTGAATGGATGAACAGCATTGTGAAAATGAGCAAATCATCCATTCCATCAATCCCAATCTTGTTTTATCAAGCCATTTTTAGTGAACTGGCATGTTGTGAAATATAAAGCAACGTCCCAAATGCAAATTGTGCAAGGGCACTTCTCAGAAACAAAGAAATAGAGGAAGTTCCCCCCCCAAAAAACCACCCTGCCTTTTTTTAAACTCGTCTTCTATCTGGTTTTTACTATCAAAAGATAAATCTACAAAAAAATGGGTCCATCGGGGAGTCCTCAACTAACCAAATGTCCGTTTTTGATTGTCCTGCAGCAAAAAATAAAAAATATGACCTGCACAAGAAGCTTCAGTTCACCCTACATTGCACTTTTTAGCTTTGACACTAGACGGAGCTAGTCGCTTAAACGGCGCCATCTTTTTTTAAACGGGACGATCGTCGGCGGCCTCACCTGGCGCTCGAGACGGACGGATAGGTCTGTGGCGCTGTTTATTTATTCCGGCTTGAATTCCAGGACGGCGGGCATTTGGCAAATGTATCGGTTTTTCATATCGCAGTAGGCTTGGCTCCAGTTGTCCAGCGACTCCGACGTACTGGACTTGGACAACAAGGCGCAGCGGGTGCTGCGGTAGATGCTTTCGCTTCGCCAGAAGCTGAAGGTCAAACAAACGGCTCGGCGTTGGCCAGATGACGACGACGGCGGCGGCGGCGGCGACCTCACGTCTGATTGAGCGCGCGTCCGCCGCGCCACTCCCATTTGTCGGTGGCGATGTCCTTGGTGAGACCCATCCAGTAGCCGTGCTTGTCGTCACGGTAGTAGCAGCTCTTGTTTGTCACAAATTCCTTGGGGGGGGGGGGGAGAAATAAATGAGACAAAGAAAAGAAAGACCAATTTGGTGGAATTCCTGGCTCAATTCCAGTTCTGTGGCCCGCCACCCACCTGCTCTTCTCGGCCGCCGACGGTCAGCAGGCTTCCGTTCATGCGGCCGCAGTGGTCGGCGCTCTGCGTCCAATTCTTCCAGTCGGAGGAGTACTTGTGGTGCAGGAAGAGGTAACACTTGGAGCCGAAGAGCGTCCAATCGCGCGGGCACGCCGTGCACCGGCTCAGCACTGGGCGGGACGGGGCGGGGCGGGTGGCAGAAAAGAAGCAAGAAGGGAGAAGATGGATTGGAAGAAGATAGTCACTCGTGTGGAAGAGCAAGAAGAGGACACATTTGACGAGAGGGGACCACTCGTTTGGAAGAAGACTCCTTTTGGGCACGTCAAAGTAGAAGAGCAATCATTTGGAGCGGTCGCCAAGAGACGGACGGAGACCTTTTATTTGGGGCCTTGGAAGATGAACAAGACTCATCTTAACTCATCATTTACAAGAAGAGGCGAGGAGAGGACCAATGTTACAAGTAGAAAAAGACTCATTTGGCCAATTTTTATATAATGATTTTTGAACAAAAAAAACCCTGAAAAAATGGATTAAAAAATGACAATTATTGATTTTAAAAAGGGGGGAAATCAGGAAATTTGATGTATATATATCTATACTCTTCATATTAATTTGATCCTCAAACAGAAAGTCGGCACTCATCATTGACTTTCCCGGGCCACACAAAATGATGCGGCGGGCCACATTTGGCCCCCAGGCCGTCACTTTGACACCGTGGCTTAGTGTATAGCAAACAAGAGAGAGAGAGAGAAATGCATATTTGGTCTCACCCGCGTCTTTGCCACATGTGATTTAGAAGAACAAAGCGGCTCATTTTGGCAATTTAGAATCATTTGCGCATCAAGAAGAAGAAGAAGAAAAAGATGAAAACGAGTCTAATTTCAAAGATGGCGGAAGAGACGACTGACTTGAGATAATAGAAGATGACATTTTTTTTTGGACAGGGACTCATTTTTTGGGGGGGGGTGACGTGACGAAGGGCAGGCACCTACCTCTCTGCGGGCAGTAGGCCTCCACGTGGAAGACATCCTGGGCGAGGACGGCCTCCAGCGTCCGGTTGAGGCGCTCCCGCTCGGCGCCCTGCGTCCGCCAACGCCGTCGCAGCTCGTCCAGCTCGTCCTCCGTGCCCTTTGCTGTCGGCAGATGGGACGGACGGACGGACGGTCGGACGGTCGGGCCGACGCTGCTTTGCAATGAGACGACGCTGCTTCAAGTACTGACCTCGCAGGGCGAAGACTAACACGGCCAACGCCAGGAGCAGGCAAAGCAAGGCCAGGACGGCGACCGTCGCCGTGGAGACGCTCCTCCACCATTTGCGTGGCGGCCTCCACGCTTCCAGGCCGTTTCCTAAAGACAAAATATTTCCTTCATCTTTTTGTGCCAGCAAAAGAAGACCTTTTGCTGTCTTTGCCATTCATGTGCTTAACTTAGCCATTTTTAAGTTCAATCTGCCCCATTTTATTCACCATTTCATTTCCGTTTCCGTCTTATATCCTTTTTTTTCAACATATATAGTTATTTGATTTCTGTCAATCTTCATGAATATGGATTGTCTGTTTTTTTCATCCATTTATGCAACTTGAAGGTGATTTAATTCTTTTTAAATCTATTTTTGGATGATTTTTTATTGATTGCAACTTTTTAAAGGTGATTAAAAAAATGTTATCCATTTATCGATTTTTTTTTTATTTATTGCAATTTTTTAAAGGTGATTTAAATCTTTTTCAATCCATTTTTAGATTTTTGTATTGATTGCAACTTTTCAAAGGTGATTTAAATATTTTTTCAATCCATTTTTCGATTTTTTTTATTGATGGCAACTTTTTTAAGGTGATTTAAATCTTTTTTCAATCCATTTTTAGATTTTTTTTTAATGTATTGCAACTTTTTAAAGGTGATTTCAATATTTTTTAATCCATTTTTTTATTTATTTTTATTGATGGCAACTTTTTAAAGGTGATTTAAATCTTTTTTCAATCAATTTTTAGATTTTTTTATTGATTGCAACTTTTTAAAGGTGATTTAAATATTTTTGAAATCCATTTTTCGATTATTTTTATTGATGGCAACTTTTTAAAGGTGATTTAAATCTTTTTTCAATCCATTTTTAGATTTTTTTTAATGTATTGCTCTTTATCTTCTCTATATTTGAAAATTTGAGAACCTTGTAAGACGGGCGTCGGGTGGGCGGGCGTCTCCTTGCCGCTGACGTCATCGTAGATGTTCTCCGCCTCGCCCCGTTTCTCTGCAAAGAGTTAACAAGGATTCAGATTGAGTTTTTGTCGAAAGTTTATGCCGTCAAGGACGTCAATGGCGCGGACAACCTGGGCTCCACGTGGCCCGCTCGCTCCTCACGTTGTCGTAGATCTCGACTTCTCTTCGTGGCTCTGAGAAGAAGAAAACAAAGAGGATTTACAGCGGTATTTTAAAGTCTTAACTCATTGACTGCCATTGACGGCAATAGACGTCCGATCCAGTTTGATCAAGCAAACCTTCCGCCTTCAAAACCAAGCTGGTTTTATTTTTCAAGCAAATATCAGACAAGTCGTTTGCTCATTTCCCCACACTGGTTGCTTTAAAAGAGGCCCCCGCATGTGAAAAAATACAGGAAATTATTGGATGACCTGCATGAGCAATTCTGCCGTGAGTTTTGTGATTTTGGAAAAATTGACAGCTGGTGTCATGTTGGTGTTCTCACAAGACCCGCAAAGGGTTCCACAGGAGTTGCCGTTGGAACGGATTGATCTCCAATGTGACAAATTCAACTCCTTGAAAGTCTCGGCGTTTTAGGCTTCATGAAGTGCAGGCAAATTTCCAAACATCCAGAAGATGGCACAGAGGATTCTGGTGTTATTTGGCGCTACATGTGTGTGTGAACAGACCTTTAGTCTGATGAAAACCAAGAAAGCACCCCATTAAATCCCAGATGAGTGACGAGTATGTTCATACTTTAGTCCTTTTTTCGGTTTATGTTTCATATGTACTGTTAACGGATGCAGTTTTTTATATGTATCGTATCTTGTGCTGACCCGGCCCGCCCACCTGTCAAATTTTTAAAGTCAATGTGGCCCCCGGGCCGAAAAGTTAGCCCAACCCTGATCTAGAGTATGTCAAAGATTAAATTGGGGACTCACGGTTGGAGTTGAACTTGACGGTCACGTAATTGAGTTCTTCGGCCATCGTTGAATAAAATCAAAGAAAAATCGGACTAATCCGGCAAAATAAGATGAAAAAAAAAAATCGTATTAATCCAGAAAAAAACGTTTCAAGTTGAGTCGCCGAGAGACCAACACAAATGAAACTCAAGTGTAATTGAGTAAGAACGTCACTTCTTTTTTTCTCCCTTTTTTGGAGTCTTCTGCTTTTTTCAAGTGATGCAAAAAAGAGCATTAATTTGGAGATTTGGGGGGGGGGGGGGGGCATTTTGGTACATTGACACAAAAATCGTGCAGGAAAAGGTAGAGGACGACACGCAAATAAATCTTAAAATGAGCATTACTACATCACTACATTTGTGCCGGTTGGTGTTGCAACAAGTTTCGTTTTTGCTGCTTTACGGTTAATCAAAATACAAAAAGAAAAAAAAGACCTATTTTGGGTGTCATGTGAGTTTTGGCCACTAGGCGTCCCCTTCTTTTTAAAACTCAAATTGCCATGTTTACAAACTTCTGCTTCATCATCACAACAGACAATTATCGACACGTACATATACAATTACAGTCCTTATTCATTACAGCACGTTTACAAAGTAAACGACTGCAATTATATCTATCGGTGCGCGGAACATAAATAAATAAATAAACAAATAAAGAGCCCGGTGGACACGGCTGTTTCAGATTTGTGCCACAAGCAACTCCTCGTTCAAATACAACGGCTTTATCATAATATTCACATGAAAAAAATGCTTCCCTGCCCAACCTGTTGAAATAAAATGACTAAAAATAACTGACAATCACGACTACCAATAGAAAAACTTGCTCAAAGTCAACAAAAACATTGTAGTAACTCGTTTACCTTAAGCACAAAACTGGACGGCAGCATTGAATGGGAATATTCAAACAATAACACCGGAAGTCACAAACAGGTGCTTGAGAAAAAGAAAACTACGGCACTAAACAAGGGACAAAATACGGTCGCTCTCTCTAATTAGTACGTACAACGTTCTCCATTGGGGACATATATCCTTATCAGTTTAGTTTTTTTAATATCTGCTAATAAAATCATCGTATAATCCAAGTTGGATTTCAAAAAGGCAGATATTAGAGTGGTTTAAAAGAAAAAAAACTTATCAACACATCACTGAGGGGTGCTTTATAGGAGGAGCGAGTTTGGAAGGTAAGGCGGAAGTGAAGTGCGCATGTGTCACTAGTCAAACACCTGCGCACCATTACAGGAATTAAAAAAACAACAACAAAAACCACAAAGTCACTGCCGCTGGAAGAAGAAGACGAGGAAAAGGAGAAAAAGAGACGCTAAAATGCTTTGCGGGGGCTTTGTTTGCACTCGAAACTCCCTTTGCGCACTCAATATACTCTACGTGGTGAGTTGCCTTTTATTTTGAAACGCCTAATCCCTGTTTTTCTGTTTTTCGCCTATTCAAATGATTTTTTTCTTGCCTATGACGTCGTTTGCGTATCGGAAGATAGTTCACGAGTTTTACTATTGACTTCTTGATTTCAAGTTAATTTGAATTTTCATGTTAAACGAGGGAGAGAGAGAAAAAATGGAGTAATATGTTCATGAAGCCCCCTTTTAAATGGTTAGCCGGCTAGCATATTATTTTGTAGTCTATTTACCATTAATACGATGGAATCTTGCTAACCATACTTGGCAAAACCATTTTAAAAAAATATTTTTCAACAAATTCACTTCAACCAAGGTGAAGGAAGTCGCCCAACGTCAACAGGAAGTGACCTGTAAGTACCCAAAAAATGAACAATGAAGTGACTGAAATGTAACCATTGCCACTGATAGACATCCATTTAAATGGGTCGTGATTGCTAAAGTTTCATCTCGTGCCGTCAAGTGAGTTATTATTTTTTTGATGAATTTGCCAAATTACGAGTCCGTAACTATCACTTATTTAGGTCTTTTGCCGAGAAAACGCACCTTATGGAGAAGCACTACCAATTTCGTCATATGCAGTTTCTGGGTGTGATGACAATTAGGTTTTTTTTGTTGTTGATGACGACAGGGCCTATATCCAATTATTATTATTATCATCTGGCCAAGATGCACCCTCCCATCAATTATTGTTCACTAGTAATTGTGCAATCCCTTTGAAGTGGCAGCAAATGAATATTTGTTCCCTGGGCCTTCGTTTGGATTGGACGTCTACGGCCGTCAATGTTGAACGGGCATCGCCGCGTTCCGTTTGCTCTATTTGACAGTTGGTGAGTCTGCTGCTGGTGGGCGCGGCGGCGTGGGGCAAATGGTTCGGCCTGGTGTCCAGCATCGGGGTGGTGGCCGGCGTCATCGGCGTGGCCGTCTTCCTGCTCCTGGTGGCCTGGGTGGGGCTCTGCGGCGCCCTCCGACACCACCAGGTGTTGCTCTTCTTTGTATCTTTTGGGTCTAAAAGCAGAGCACCTTTGACCTTTTAGCCCGTTCATTTGAGCCAATGTTAAGCTTCGGTGAACCTTGACGGCGCACGTCAGTACATGATGGTCCTCTTCCTGGTCTTCGTGGTGCAGCTGTCCGTGTCCTGCGCCTGTTTGGCGCTCAACCAGGAGCAGCGGGTAAATAGAAGATAGCTAACCATCATCCGGTCCCGCCTTGAGCTAACTGTCGTGTGTACGCAACCCCCCCTCGCGCAGAACGCCCTGCTGGAGGCCGGCTGGAACAAGTCGGAGGCCACGCAGACGGACGTGGAGAAGACGCTCAACTGTTGCGGCTTCACCCGCGTGGATTATAACGGAAGCTGCCCCGCCGTGAGTGACGCCGTCAAATCACTCCAAAAAATAATTCCGCCCCCCGGAATGGTGCTAATTTCCGTGTTTTTCCAGACGTGTTTCACGCAGGAACCGCCGTCGACGTGCGCCACGTGCTCGGAAATCATCGAGCGCTACGCCGGCCAAGTCCTGCGCTTCGTGGGGGGCATCGGGCTCTTCTTCAGCTTCACCGAGGTTTCCCTTTTTTTTCAATTCCAATCCACTCCTCGTTGGTATTTGGTTGGCCACTTCGGGGCGATCGTCGACTTTGATTCTAACGCTTCTCTGCAGATCGTGGGCGTTTGGTTGGCCCGTCACTACAGAAACATGAAAGACCCCCGATCCACCCCCGGAGCGTTTCTCTGATGGACGGCAAGGAATCGGGTCTCCCGTTTGCTCTCCAATATCGCCAATAAACTGTTCGCCTGAAAACCCATGATACTAAGTCTCCATCAATGTTCCTTCTAATTTTTGGTTTGTCTGGGCAGAAAGACAACCTCCCTGAGCATTTAATGGCGGTTATCCAGGAGTTAAAAATGACCGTGCCTAACTTGGGCGTCGCCACCCAGCAGGCAGGCAGGCAGGCAGGCAGGCAGGCAGGCAGGTGACGCAATAGCGGGAACCGGACAGAACAGGATGACAAAGGAGGCGGCTCGCCCTGTTTTGGGCCATCAAAGCGACCGCCAAAATCGTATTGCCCTGAAATTGAAATGGCTCTTCCCTTTCGTCAAAGTGCAATTTTGCGAATACACTAGCTTTAAAAAAATGTCTTCCTCGACTGCAAAATGTTCAAATCAATGTCTTTATTTAAGCGGTACTGTACACTAATGTACGGAAAGAAAACAAAAAAAAACCCTACTTCATTTCTTTCAACCTTGACGCACGCAGCGCAGTAGCGCCCACTGGCGGCCGCGCACCAAACATTTCAAATGAAACGCGTCATGGGTTTGCCGTAGACGCGATCGACGCCTGCCGTTAACACGCGAGCCGATCGAAGTTTGACGTCAACGGGCGTACGGAAGACGGCTGGATTAAAAAAAAAATGGCTGACAAAAAGCTTCGGTCCAAACTAAGGAGGAATATTTGCAGAGGATGAAGCGCGGCGGGCGATAATAAATAGGCACTAGTGGCATCCTGCCATAAGGAAGGACGGCCACGACCGATGGGGGGGTGGGCGGTTCTACTACGAGTCCGAAAGGAACGCTCTGTGCGCGTCCGGGAACTGCTGAGCGCTAAAGTCGGCGTCGTCCCGCACTCGTTTCTTGATGTCCGACTTCACCTGAGCCCAAAAACAAAAACGGAATTTGACGCCGCCTTCTTTTTAAAGCGACGGCGACCCGTCGTTTTCCGAGCGCCGAATTGAAAAAGGTGGAAAGGGCACCTGCTCCGAGTAGGCCTCACTGAGGCGGGGCTCGTCCAGCTCCTCCTGCAGGCGCTCGGCGGAAGTGACGGGCCGGACGCCGGCCGTCCGGGCCGCTTGGCTCACCGCCTCCGACAGCGACGCCAGGCTACCGCCGCCGGGTCCCGTCTGGGCGGGACGATCGGTCAGAAGGACGGTCCGTCGCTCGGTTCGCTCGCTCGCCCCGAACTCACCTTGCGGCGTTTAGCCGGCATCCCGTGCAGGTAAGCGTCCGACAACGGCGGCTGCGCCTTCATCTTCCTCTGCGTCATCATGTCGCAGCGGATGATGGGAACCCATTCCTGGGGAAAGAAAAGAAAAAAAATGTCCCTCTTTGTCATTTTATATCAGGGGTAGGGAACCTATGGCTCGGGAGCCACATGCGGCTCTTTTGATGAGTGCATGAGGCTCTCCGCTAACCCGTGAGCTAAAATATGGAAACAGCCGAGTCCCAAACACACCAATAGGAGCGTTACATCGGCACTGTGGCTTTGACACGACTTCTAGCGCCTTTTTAATCATATTTTTTTAAATTAGACTCTTCTCCATGTATATCGTCATTGATACTCATTGATTAGCAACGTTATCAAAAGAATTCAGTCTTTATGTACTTTAAAAGTGGTGAAATGACTAAAAATGCATCTATTTTCATGTATTTTGACTTTTACATTTTGAGTATGGCTCTCAAGGAAGATGATTTTTGAAAATATGATTTTTTTTTGTATGGCTCTCTCTGTCAAAAAGGTTCCCGACCCCTGCTTTATATCAACTGTTTTGAAATAGTCAAACAACAGCGACACGCGCGCTTCGAATGAATCGAGTTGGCAGAGTTCGGAACGAAAAAAAGCCTCACCGGCGGAACGGCGGCCGTCCACGCTTCCGTCTCGGCCGCCGATTCCCGGGTGGCGGTGGCGCCGCCCTCGGCTCCCGCCTCGTCGCCGCCGGACGGTGCCGGCGCCGCCCCTCCCAGGTCGGCGGGCGGCGCTCCGTTCTCCTGCGTCGACATGGCCTCTTCGGCGGTGGTGGCGGCGGCCGGCGAGAGGGTGTCGCTCATGTTCTGGGATATTTCACATTAGGGCGAGCGGGTGTCAAGAAGATGGGGCGGGACGACTTACCGTGGCGCTTTGGGCTTCCGGCGCCTCGGTGGCGGCGGCATCGGTGGTGGCGCCGTCTCTCTGTCAAAGACAAAAGCACATCCATCAGCAATCTTGTCAACGGATGAAGAAGCCATTCCATGTTACCGTCGGCCAATCGTCATTGTTGGGGTTATTCTGGATAATATTATAGATGTATGCATTTGAATGACTTTTGTATAAGAGTGTCTTTAATTTGAGACTGGGGTAAACTGGAGGCTGGCTCCAACTTGTTGACGCTCCAAGGACTGTTTAGTGGGAGATACACCTCGATGCAAGCCAGACACCCAGATGCAAGTTCGCAATGAAGATCTACGAAGCACTCATAAATTGCTTTGACTTGGACGCCAGCAGTTTACCTTGTAAAGAAATGATTATGCTTATACTGCAAATTCTTACGCAGGTGTTTTTGGTTTCGATCTAATATGAGCAGCTGTTTTTTGACCTTAAATGGTGTTATTCGGTTAGCTTATGCAATTGTTTTGAATCAGATGACATTAAATGTTTTGAGTATGGCGCGACTAAATAGAGAGAAGAGTATGCCGCTCGTCAGAAAACCTCAGGAACGAAGGCGCGTTATGAGTGATTTCTCCTTGCAAGTTGTAAACAGTGTATGTTTAAAGATGTCTTCCTGTTTGATTAAATATTATTAATAATGATTAAATTGTGTTAATGATTAATCCATCAGTCAGCACTCAAATCTCATTCTACTTGTAGAATGACATCAAAAAGCATTCAATTCATTTCACGCTCGCATATTTTGAGGCCTTTAAAAATCCCCAAAGATTTTCATTTTTTCCAAAATGCTACTTGTTCTGGCTCCGTCCGTTCAGCTCATTCGCAGATCAAGGCGTAGAAAAGCTCGCCGGGTCCTACCTGGACGTGGACGACGTACGCCTGGATCTGCTCGCGGCTGACGGGCAGGTGCTCCAGGATGAACTGCAGCCGCACGCTCATCATGCTGATCAACCAGTTGAGGAGGCTGGGGCTGATGTCACTTGACATTCTCCGCTGAAAGGAAAGGACGGACGGATGGACGGACGTCGGATGGCGGGACGTCCGGCCCATACGTACGATGCGGTGGTTGACCACGGCCGTCAGCGCCCGTCGGTCTCCTCTGAGGCAGTGCAGGTTGAGGGCCAGGCACTCAAAGAGCGCCCGGTTGCACAGGTGGAGCAGACGCGGGCCGAAAGAATCGTCTGCCGGACGGACAAACGCTACATTTAAGATGCCGCCAACATTCATTTGCGTTTCCTCTCCAAGAAGGGCAGATTGTCAAAGCAAGCTCGGTACTCGGACGATTCGCCGAAAGACGTTTGACCGACGGACAGTTCGCCGAACGGACGTTTCGCCAAATCGGGATTCGCGCACTCGCCCCGCCCCCGGATCGTCTGTGCACATGTTTTTCAACCTCGGCCCGCGGGCCATATACAGCCCGTTACAGATAACATTCATTTAGGAGTAACATGTACACACGATCCGTGGGCGGGGCGAGCGTTTCGGCGAACTGTCCGTCGGCCAAACGTCTTTTGGCGAATCGTCCGGTCACGGCAAGCTCACCGGTGCATCGCAGGATGTGCGTGGCCATGTGCGTCAATTGCTGCCTGAAGAAGGCCATGTTGGTCTGAGTGGCGTCCACGCCGTCCAGTACGCTCACCGCCGACTCCCTCTGTGCGGGCAAAAAAACACGCGGGTGGGTGATTGGGCGACCTACGCAGGTACGGACCGAGGATGGCCCCGGAACCCGGACTCACAAAACTCTCCGTGATGTCGTCCTCCAGCTCTCGGACGATGGCGTCGGCGGCGGTCTGTTCGGGGGGGGAAAAAGAGAGGGGGCGGTTTCCGTGACGGTCCGAAAAGCACGGCGCGGCGTCGGCGGAGACACTGACGGCGATGTTTTCGTCGGTGGGCTCCCGGCCGCCCAGGTAGCTCTGGTGGAAAAACTGGGCCAGGCGGGGCTGGATGCGGCCCAGCGGCTGGTGGTTGGCGTGCAGGAGCATGACCAGGTCCGACATGGTGAAGGTCTGGCACACCAGCGTCAGCAGCTCGCCGAAGAACCCTGAACGGAGGGAGGACGCCGCCGCCGCCACGGCCGCTGTCAAACTAAAGGTCAGCGCGGGTCACGGCGCTGACCTACCTGAGGGCTCCTCGGGACTGATGAAGATGTTGGACCTCTGCGAGAGCCTCTGCATGAACTGCGCGATGCTCTCCGTGTCGTTCTGGGCCTGGCCCAGCGACCCCATCAGGCTGGTCAGGACGCCACGCACGATTTCCACGAAGGGTTCCTGGTCGGCGACGTCGGGGACCGATATCGGGGCCGCCGCCGGGTTCGGGGCCGGGGGCTCGGCCGCCGCCGCTGCCGCCGCCTCCGAGCCCGCGTCGGGCGGCGTGGCCGGCCTCTGCCTAGGCGAGAAGAGCGGCTGCTGGTGCTGGGGAGAAAGAAAGAAAGAAAGTTGCAAATGGCTTAGTGGGGGGTACACGGTCGATTGGTTGCCGGTCTTTTGGTCGCCCGGAAGGTAAGTGATAATTACCATTGAAATGGTTGCTCAAATTCCCTAAATACAAAGTGCGAATGACTATTTAGTCATACTTAATGCCCTAGTCATGATTAGGCTAAAGAAAAGCTCCAAATTTCCCCGACTTTGATTGTTTTTTTGTTGGAGAACTTGTTGTTAAGACCCTGACTGCACTGACTGTAGCTTCTTAAAGGGACAAGTCATGTACATACAAAGTCTTCTTATACACTCACATGTCGGCTCAGTGAAACTGCTCATGGCCATTGTTGCCTTTTATTCATGCGTAGACCGAGTTGTTTTACCTTGTTTTGTCGCCGCTCTTTTGGCTGTGTTTTAGTTCAAAAATCATTTTGTAAAATCTAAAAAATGTATTTAAAAAAGCTAAAATAAACATTGTTTTAGATGTATAAAAAACTGAACATTCAGTGCTTTTAATCCAGTTCTTTTAATCCATTTATAAAAAAATATCTAAATATTATATCTAAAATAGTCCGGCCCACGTGAAATCAAGTTGACGTTAAAGCGGCCCGCAAACCAACCCGAGTCTGACACCCCTGCATTAGCCAATTAGAGAGCTAAAAGGTCTTTGGAGCGTCTTACCAAGAAAAGTGTGAAAATATAGAAAGAGAGTGGCTTTTCAATTCCCAGCGGTACCGACCTGCCGCATGAGGTCGGCCATGCCCTCCATGAGGCTGGGGAATCGGGGCAATTCCAGCTCGATGGGGGCCGCCCCCTCCTGGCCGCCCAGAAGAGAGCCCAGCATGTTCCGGAGTTCGGCGTACGTCTCCGTCGGCGGGTGGCCCTCGGCCTGCCCGCCGACGTTGACCTCGCCGCCGGACGCCGAGAAGGTCGAAGACGAGGAGGCGGAGGCGGAGGCGGACGACGACGTTGAAGTGCTGGTGGTGGCGGTGGTGGAGGCGGAGGTGGCGCCGACGGTGGCCGTTGGAACGCCTGCGGGAAGAAGACGGCTTGGCTTCAAAAAGGAATCAAATGGACTTAGTTTCATTGGAGTCATTGCAAGATAAAAATATCTTTTGTATTTTGATTGGATTTTCATGGCCCAAAACTATTTTCAATCTTCAATGTGGCGCACTTGCCCATTTGTCCCGGCATCATCATCTGCCCGACCACCGCGCTGATGATCTGGTTGAGGGTGGTGGCGTTGAAAGCCTGCCGACGGACAAAAGCGTTTCCGCCACGTCGTCACGCGGAAACTCGGCCGCCAAGACTCCGCCCCCCCGCCAAGACTTCGCCGCCCCCCCTACCTGACCCTGCTGACCCGGCACGCCCGCCCTCACGTTGATGGTGGTCCCCCGGGTGCCGAACGCCGGCAGGGGCACGTTGGGGGCGAAGGGCGGCCGGGTGAAGACCACTCGGGCCTGGGGGCCGCCGTTGGGGGGCTGCTGCGGCGCCGTGGGCGTGCTGCTGGGGGTGTTGGGCCCCGTGGTGGCGGCCGAGGAGTCGGCCGTGGAGGCCGGCTGCTGCGGCGGCGGGACCCCCTGACCCGCCGCCGTGGCGGCGCTGGTCGCCACCGCCGTGGCGTACTGGGTGATCTGCTGCATCAGGTTGCGAATGAAGTCTGGGGGGAGGCCACCTGATAAATTATTTTTGGAAAAAAAGACAGATGGAGACCTCAAAAATAACAAATGCTTCCGTAAGGAAGTATTTTTTGGTTGGGAATGCTTTTCAAATCTCGCTTTGAACTTATATTCTCCTTTAAAGTGTTTTTTTTTTTTACCTGGTTGTCCGGGCACCTGGTGAGCAGCCGCCTGGTTCGGGCCCGAACCTGCGCACCATAAAAAAAGAGGGAGAGAAAGGATTGGATGACATGGAGGGAGGGCCCAATCAAAACCAGGTCTGGGGGCCTCGACTGGACTGGACGACGCACCGTCCGTGTTCATCTGCATCATGACCAGCGGGCCGGCCTGGTGGCTGATCCTGATGAGGCGGGGGCCGTGGCCCTGGCCCTGACCCTGGTTGGGCTGCCCCGGAGGGCTCTGGCTCTGGCCTCCTTGACCCGCCTGCTCCGATTGGCCGGCCGGCGGGACGGGCGGGGCTTGTTGTCCCTCGCCGCCGTTGGCCGCGGCTGCCGACGCGCCCACGTTCAACTGGGGTGGACAAAACAAAACAAGTGTACTGCGGGTCACTCTATAAAAAGACTATTTGGATCAAAGAGTAAAATGAAGAAACAATATAAAATGAACTCATTGTGGAGTATGGAATGTATTCTTATGCTTTTTATTAGTCAATTGGTTTATTTAGTGTAGTCACTAGAATAAAATTTTGCATAGCCTAGTGCAGGGGTCGGGAACCTTTTTGACAAAGAGAGCCATAAACAATTCATATTTTCTAATGTTATTCCTTGAGAGCCATACTCCAAATTTAAAAGTCCAAATATATCTAAATGGGTGTCTTTTATTTTAGTTATTTCACCACTTTTAAAGTGGAAAAAAAGAATACTTTTGACAACATTCTTATGCAGTTGCTAATCAATGAGAGTATGCATTCTAGCAGAGTCTAATGCCAAAAAAGAAGACTAAAGCAGCACTGGACGTAGTATCTCAGTTCTGTCACCAGCGGGTTCCATATTTTAGCTCACAGGTTAGCGAAGAGCCAGATGCACCCATCGAAAGAGCCACATATGGCTCCCGAGCTATAGGTTCCCTACCCCTGGCCTAGTGGAAATTTCCATCATGACACCTATTAGTTAGGGGCGCGTCATCTACCATGACACGCCCATTTCTTTGTTCACATTTTCCCGCCTAAAGTTTGTATCTATGTCACATGATCTTTGTCAATAAAACTGGTGGATCTGTGGGAGGCAGCCAGGGATTCAAACTGGTCAGGCTGGAGGATAGACACATTCCCAGCGCTGGCTACTCTGGCTCCCTCCTTCAACTGAAGTCTAGGAAATGTCATCACAGCTGACTCTGTGTGCTTCCTCTAATTCGAAGTTATTGAATGTATATGGATTAGATCCGACACTCATACAAATATAAAGGAATAGAGGTTTGCAAAAGCTATTGTGATGGCTTGACAATGAGCTCTCTCGATGAAATCAGGCGTTTGACGCAAATCACTTACTTGCACGGGGACGTGGTGGTGCACGGCGCCGGGCACGGTGACGGGAAGCGAGTAGTGGGAGATGGGGCGCACCACGTGGAGGTGGCGGGGCGCAGGGCTCAACAGGTTGAGGCGCAGGTCGCTCAGGGCCACCAGGGCGTTGCCTAGGAGACGCATGCACTCCCACGTCAGGACCAGCGTCTGCTGGTCGTCCTCTCTTTCCTGTGGCGTAAAAAAAAAAACCTTTTCAACTCTATATCCAAAATATACTCATGTTTGATACTATAGACTACCGTATTTTCACGACTATAAGGCGCACATAAAAGTCTTCAATTTTCTCCAAAATAGACAGGGCGCCTTATAATCCAGTGCGCTTTATATTTGGACCAATACTAAAATTGTTATCACGATAAAATCAAATAAATCAGTCGATAGGACATCTACGGCAAGCAGCCCCCGACTCTACTATTTTCCCGTAGATAAAGTACTGCGCAGTGACTGCTGGGATATCGAGTTCTTAATACACCCAGTTCTTCAATACACCCAGTATGATGGCGAGCACACTCATTTGGTGCTCGCCGTCATTTCGGCTGTATTTACAAAAGAAATCCTGCCGTTGGTTTTTGGCGTCAACGGAGCATTCAAAGGTAGACTGTGAACTATATATATATATGATATATATTAACTCGGAGCTTGCCGTCATTCCCGGAGGCTTGAGAACTACAACCGCTGGACCTGGCGTTTTGGAAGACTCATTTGGGCAATTGTTTCATTCGGACACAGAAAATGAGGACTTTGATGGATTTGTGGGTGATGATGACATGAGTAAGTTGTAAAATGGCTAAATAAAGTACAACCGCACTCAGTTTTCCTTCCGTTGCCTTTTTAAAAACGTGTTTTTAGCGTGTGGGTGTAGCGTACAAGAACTATATATCCCAGCAGTCACTGCGCACCGGAACCCGGAAATAGGCGGCTTCCGGTAGCCAGCGCTATTGCGTTTCGATGTTCATCCATATATAATATATATGCGTCTAAAAAAATGGTGCGTGCTTTGTGTGTTTAAAATACAGAAATAGCACTTGTTACTGACACCGCGGCTAAAAATACCATGCGCCATATAGTCGTGAAAATACGGTACACGCGGCTCCCGGCCAACTATGTTTCTTTGCCTCTCAGATTCAAATTTTGGCTCTTGTCCTATCCGGATCCTACGTTTGTCTACGGGAAAGACACCGTACCGTGTTGTTGCTGTATTCGGCGGTGGTGGCCGTCTCCAGGATGGCGTGAGCTCTCTGCACGAAGGGTTGAAGCCGCTCCTCCACCCGCCGCATTTCCGAAAACATCTCGGCCAGCTCGGCGGGGCTGGGGTGGCTTCTCCGGGGCGGGAAATAGGAAAAAAATCACATTAAATTGGAATATGCTTTCCCGCGACGAGCCACCATGCGATCAGGCCGGAGAGTCACCGGGGTCCGGGTTGAGGGGCGGGGCCTTCGGGCGGTGGCGCCGCCGAGGAGGAGGAGGAGGACGGCGGCGGAGGCGTGTCCGGAGGAGGGGAGGTGTCCATGGGTTGGGCGGAGGGAGATGGGGTGGAGGTGGCGGAAGACGGGGGTGGCGGGGCCGCGGCGGGGGGCTCTCCTCGGGCTTGGACGGACGCCTCGCCCGTTCGACCCTGACACACACAAAAAAAGTCCGGATTTTTAAAGTGAGGTGTCAGGGAGTAAAGGACAGTTCCCTCCCACTTTCAAGGGATTGGATGTCTGCGGCAGCCAATGAGTTCATTTGGGCTCACTTCAAGTCATTTCCTGTTGATTTGGAGTCTTTTTTTTTAAATTTGGGGACATTCCCGGGTCACTTGCAAGCAAACAGTGCAAGCAAGAAAGCTGGAAATACCCCAAAGTAAAGAGGAAATGCTCCAAAATGAACTGCTGAGCTGCCATGGAACTCCAATGCCTTCAAAGCAGGAGAGATGGCAGCCGAAGAACAGCCGTCTCTCCACGGATGGACGTCTACTCGTGATAAACTTTGGACACGGAGGGAGGAAAAGGACGGACGGCTCTCACCTCCATCCTTTCGATCAGGTCGTTGATGTCCCTCAGCATGTTTTCGGCGAGCACAAGCCGGAGCCGAGGCTCGCTCTGCACCGGCTGATCCATGTCGATGTGAACGTTCACCGAGCCGTTGCTCTGAAAGACGGGAACAAAAGCACATTTAAAGCAAAAACGGTACTCGGATGATTCGCCGAAAGACGTTTCGCCTACGGACAGGTCGCCGGATGGACGTTTTGTCGAACGTTCATTCGGCCGAACGGCTCTTCGCCCGAATGAACGTTTGGCCGAACGGAGTTTTCGCCGAAACGGGATTCGCACGCTCGCCTCGCCTTTTTCAACCTCGGCCCGTTAGTATTTTTAATCCGGCCTGCCGCCGGCATTGTCCAAATGATAGTAAAAATCAATGATTCATTTCCCTTTGCCGCTCATCACTCTCAATTTCTTAGTCTAGCGTCAATGGCAGCCCGGGAATAAGCACTGTTGGGCGGGCAGATGTAGCAGAACCGAGCCGTAAAATGACAGCAATCGGGTCAAATCCATCCTAAAACAGCGTTTAATGATTAAATACAAATACTGGAGCTCTTTGGACACTAGAACCGAGCCCAGGGAAGTGAATTCCTCGGTAAAATGTCGCGATGATGTCGCGATGCAGGCAAAAAAACGTCCATATACGTCCATTCACCAAATGGCTCAAATCGCTCTCAAATTCGGTCAAATCCAGCCGAAAACAGCGTTTAATGATTAAATACAAATACTGGGGACTTTTAGACATCGGAACCGGGCCCAGGGTGGTTGATTTCCCCGATAAAAGTGCACTTTACAGCGTTACTTGACCCAATTGCAATGAATAAATTTGTAACGAAAATACCCCTGCTTTGAATCGGCAGAACTCTTCCATCCGGTGGACAAATTTATTCATTGCAATTGGGTCAGGTAACGCTGTAAAGTGCACTTTTATCGGGGAAATTAACCACACTGGGCCGGTTCTGATGTCTAAAAATCCCCAGTATTTGCATTTCATCATTAAACGCTGTTTTCGGCTGGAGCATTTTGAGCCGTTTGGCGAATGGACGTATATGGACGTTTTGTGCCTCCATCGCGACATTTTTCGGCCGAATGAACGTTCGGCAAAACGTCCATTCGGCGACCTGTCCGTCTGTCAAACGTCCGTCGGCGAAACGTCTTTCGGCGAATCATCCGGTCACGAGCAATAACGACATATTTTTTCTCCCAAAAACTCCCGTTTGCGACTTACCCCGGTGCTGGTGGTCACTCTGGCGTTCCTGGCGTTTTCCCCCATCCCAGAAACCATCTGCTGAACGGACATCTAATCACGGAAGGGAAGAGAAAGGTGGATGGGCGAAACGGGAAATCCGCCACCAGGGCAAAATGGTCCGCACCTGTATTTGTTGAGGGTCCATGATGTTGACGGGCAGGTTGAAGGTGCCCAGCATGACGTAACTGTTAGCGTTGCGGTCGTGCGGGGGGCCCTGGGGCCCGTCCTGGGAGGACGACGACGATCCCTCGGCCGAGGTACCGCCGGAACCGGAGCCCGGTTGGGAGGGCGGCGGCGGAGCGCGCTCCACCAGGTGAATCACCTTGCCGCCCACGTCTAAGAAAATGACAAAATTGGTCACTTTAGTGGTGAGTGTGCTTTTTTTGGTTGGGTGATTAAAATATGTTTCAAAGGCATTGACAGTCAGAGATGTCCAATCCATTTCATCAAAATGGATTGCAGGTCTGTCGTTGTCAATGGCAATAAATGCCGAGGTCTAATTTTTATTGCTCATTTTTTGGGTTGAGCTGGAATGTTTTGGAAACTAAATAAAACTACACTTTTCCCTTTTTTTAAATCTAAAAATTATTCATCGACCATGAAAACAGTTTCTGACGAATTTACAAATCAATGAGTCACTGATTTCTAGTTAGTTCTACGTTCAAAGAGTAAAACTAGATTTAAGGACCATTTGGAACAGAATAAAAGACCAATTCTGGTGCAAATGTCGCAATCAACCTAAAAAAAATAAATTAAATAAAACCTAGCTTAAAAAAACCATTCCCCCCGAGTGTGGATGACTCACTATAGTCCGCCAAGGTCCTTTCATCTTGCAAGACTCTGCCCTGGTAGATAAGCCTCTGTTTGTCATTGGGAATCCCCACAGAAGACGCAATGTGCTCCTTGAACTCTTTCACGGTCAACTGCAGGAAAAAAAAGAACCAAAAAAGTTCAGATGGAGCTTCCAGAAACTTGAAATCCACTTTGGAGTTCCTTCATTTCACCTGCGCGCCGACGGTGTAGGTTCTGCTCTGAGAATCTAACGTTTTCACCGTCACTTCTATGTCCGTACTCGGTTCCTCCATGGTCTTTCTGTAACGTGCAAATAGGAATTCATTTTTTTTTTAAACAGTTTGACAGTAAATGATACGTTTATTTTTGGTAATTTGTATTGTTTTTATTGTAATTTGTCATTAGTTTAGTGAGCTCGATATGAGGTGGCAGTGAGGTTTTTTTTTATACAAACATCCTACGAATGACGATACTGTTTTCTTCATTTTAAAATTCATAACCATTGTTGCACGCACGCGCCCAATGAATGATGCGTAAACAAATCACATTTTTACGTCACTAGAACACCTGGCAAGGGTTATTTCGTTACATCACATATTTCGACGCTACATAAATACCAAAGGAAGCAATAAGTTTAAAAAAAAAACTTTAAAAAGGGAACTAAAGCGAAATTTAAAAGGCTAACACCCACGAATCCACGGGACTAGGGATTGCTACTAATGCGGGTTTTTCCCAGATTTGACGATGTAGATGAATAGCAGAGAATGATGGTCCCGGCTATCAAAACCAAAACCAATAATGGCCGAACGCAACGTCAAAACAATGATTTATTTTCTCTGTGCCTAAAAGGCAGACGAAACCTTCTTCTCGGCGTTCGTGCTAACAGAGATGCTAGCAAAGCTAACGGAACCGTGCCCCGAACAAATGTCCGCCAACAACATCAGTGTTTATTGACAAAATATGGCGGCGAAGACTTTCAGACAAGATAAATAAAAAGTCCAGCATTACCTTAATGGCGACTCTGGCTGTTTGACTTATCTGTCGCAGGCGTCTGTTTGTTATCATCAATTTCCAAAGGCTTTCGGGCTAGCGTCTCGAGTTAGCTAGCATCCGCCGAGGTATGAAGAAGTGACGTCACGCACAAACAGGACACTAAATGCATTTACTCGTCATTTCATTCACATGTATTTCTTTGCTCATATTTGTCGTACGTAGTTACCTGTGAAATTCTGTGTTAAAAATCATTCGGCAAAATTTCGGCGCAGTTGCGTCCTAAAAGTTAACCGAAAGGTCTTTAGTTTACTGGATTATTATTTATTTATATTTTCTTTAACAAATGTGTGTAAATATATTTTTATTTGTCATGACATGTTTTTTGTATTATTGTGACTATTTTCATCAAATTTTATTTTCATGTTAATGTAAAATATATTCTCCCATAGACTGGTCGAACTGAACCCAATCACAATATTTTAAAGCCTTTTCGATTAGTAAATATTTCAATGCCACAAAGTCAAAGAAAACCATTCTTTTTCGACATTCGTTTTTCTTTGGAAAACGAAAGCTGCTGCGTCACGGTTGCGTCAGCCAGCGCCATACCACAGAAGAAGCAGCAGCAGCAGTAGCAGCTCAGAAGCGGCGCTCGAAGCAACATGGCTAACATAGTGGAGGCGAAAACTCGGGCGGAATTTGAGGATTTGCTTGGCAAAAGCGGGCCACGGCTCACCGTGGTCCACTTCCAGGCGTCGTGGGCCCCGCAATGCGCCCCCATGAACGAAGTCATGGAGGAGCTGGCCAAGGAGCAAGCCGACGCCACGTTCGTCAAGCTGGAGGCCGAAGCCGTGCCGGAAGTCTCGGAGAAGCACGCCGTGACTTCGGTGCCCACTTTCGTCCTCTTTAAAGGCGGCGCGCAGGTGGACCGCCTGGACGGAGCCAACGCCCCGGAGCTCACCAAAAAGGTCCGACGCCTGGCCGCCTCCTCGGGAGCCCCGGAACTCCCGCAGCCTCCCGGCGCCCCGTCGGACTTGAACGAGCGCCTGAAGAAGCTGGTCAACGCGGCGCCTTGCATGCTCTTCATGAAGGGCACCGCGCAGGAGCCCCGCTGCGGCTTCAGCCGCCAGATGGTGGCCCTCCTCCGCGAGAGGAACGTGGCCTTCAGCACCTTCGACATCCTGTCCGACGAAGAGGTCCGCCAGGGCTTGAAGACCTTCTCCAACTGGCCCACCTACCCGCAGCTGTACTCCAAGGGCGAGCTGGTGGGAGGCCTGGACGTGGTCAAGGAGCTGGCCGAGTCCGGCGAGCTGGACGGCGTCCTGCCCGAGACGCCCTCCCTGGAGCGCCGGCTCAAGGAGACCATCAACCGCGGCCCGGTCATGCTCTTCATGAAGGGCAGCAGGGAGGAGGTCCGCTGCGGCTTCAGTCGGCAGATCGTGGAGATCCTGAACGGCGCCGGGGTGGACTACCAGACCTTCGACATCCTGGGTGACGAGGAGATCCGGCAGGGGCTCAAGACCTACTCCAACTGGCCCACCTACCCGCAGCTCTACGTGAAGGGGGAGCTGGTCGGCGGCTTGGACATCGTCAAGGAGCTTCGGGAGAGCGGGGAGCTTCAAAGCGTTCTCCGGGGTGGCTCTTAGGACGGACGGCGACAGACCGCGACCAATCCGTTTGAAGCGGGGGGAGCCGACGGCCGCCTTCCGACGGATTGGACGTCACTCGCGATAAACTGGTTTGAAATGACGGCCGTAGCGGGAAAGATCTTTCCTCGCCCCTACCAACATGGCCTCTCGGTGGCCATGTTGGTAGGGGCATGGCCATAAAGTCCACTGGAGAAGGACGAGCGGCGTGTGATTGGGCGTCACTCCGCTGCCATTGATGGCGATAGACGTCCAATCGATTTTCTTCTGAACTTTTTTCACGGCGCCTCCCTGTTCAAATGAAATTGGACGTTGATTGCTGTCAATGGCGTCGCGTCCGCTTTAAAGCTGTAGCCACATTGTGCACTTGAGTCATAATGGTGGATGCTTCATACTTTCACTTTCATATTGAGTCATTTTCAGCATATTTGTTGGGCAGAACAGTTGAACTACTACTGTGTGGCGAGGATACAAAATAAAAGGTGATTGTATAGTACTTCACACATGAATTTGTTTGTTTGAGTGACAATTATCACATAAAAAAAACAATTCTTCTAAATTTGAAAAATCTATAAAAACTATGATCAAAATAAATCATTTTTAATGTACTTTTTCAACTAAAAAGACATGTTTTGAAATATTTGTAGTTCACAAAACAAATAAACGTGACCTTCGGTGGTGCCAGCGTCTAAAGGTCAAAGTGGGAGGAACTACTGGCGCTGACTCCGCCCACGGCGGGAAGGTAGGAAAGGTGCAGGATGGGCAGCCGCAGCGACAGACGCCGACGCACGCTGAAAACAGAGAACCAATCGTATCGCGTATTGCCATGTTTACTCCTCGCAGGAAGCACTCACAGCTCAGGAGCGTTGACGTCGTTGTCGTCGTCACCGTCGTAGGAGGATGTGGCGTCGTCGTTCGCCGTCCGGCGCGGGTCCGGCTCCGCCTGGCGAAGCTCCGCGCTCAGCGCCTGCAATCGGGCGTCCAGCTGCGGGCAGCGGGCGGGCGTCACTTCCCGTTGGCCCCGCCCGACGCCGGCCGTGGCCTCACCTCCGCCACGCGACGCCGTCCCGGCTCCCGGCGGTCCTCCGCGTCGCCGTCCTCCGAGTCAACCGCCTCGGCGGGAGGGCCGGAACGCCGGCGGAGGAACTCGGCGACGAAGACGCCTGCGACGACGAGTAGGTCGCAGGCCAGCGCCGCGGCGTCCGAGACGCGCCACTCCGGTAAAGGGGAAAGCGCCACGGCGGCCCAGGCGCTGGCCCACAGCAGGCAGGCGGCGCCCTCGTGGGCTGGCCGGGCGCACGCCACCTTTTGCCTGGGAGCCAGGCAGGAAATGAAAAAGCCGCACACCTAAAACAAAAACATGTGAAGAAATAGCACTGATTCCGTGCCAATGCTTTGATTATGATGAGCATGTACTGTGGTAGTTAGCGGAAAGCAAAAAGGCATCTTTTCACTCATAACTTCATGTCCCAATTTGAAACCCGTGTACGCACCAAGAGCGGCGCCTTGTAGGCGAACACGGCCGCGGTCCAGCCGTCCACGCCGCCACCGCGGCCCTCCGATGCGCTCACGTGGCCCTGGAGGACGAGGCGGGCGGTGCCAGTTTTTGAGGCCGTCGGGCGAGAGAGAGAGAGCGCCCGCCGACGAACCCACCTGCCAAGGTTGGGCCGCCTGCCACGCCATCAGGAGGACGTCCACCGTGGTCAAAACCACGGCCAGGCGCCAGGAGGACGGGACCCGGGCTCGGCCGGACGAGCGGCGCCACCATTGGCTCATGAGCCACGAGGACGCCAGCGTGTGGGACGCGCACAGCAGACAGGCGCGGAGCTGCGAATGTAAACACGCATATTGGCACCAGCCCAAGCAAAGGAAGAAAAAAATGGAGTATTTTGATTTGATGAGATCACTTCCTATTGATATTTGGGTCACTTCCTGCAAATTTTTGCGCAATTGTGAGCTCAGTTCCTGTACTGTGTGGATCCTTTCCTATTGACTTTTAAGTCTTTCTGGATCACTTCCTGTTGATATTTGGGTCACTTCCTGCATATTTTGGGGCATTCCGAGGTCCGTTTCGGTATGGATCCTGTGGATCACTTCCTGATGATTTTTTAGGTCTTCCTGGGTCTGGGACGTCCATTGGCGTCAAGAAGCCCGGCGGCTAACGACGTGGGCGGGCGTGGTTAGCGACAAACTCCACAAAGAAGAAACAAAGCAAAAGCAAAGCCAACCAAGGAAAATTTAGCCTGGGCTCACTGACCAAGCAGAGCGCACGTGCCGTCTGCCGGTCCAGAAGGTCGCCGTGGGGACCGCCGGCCACCACGGACGCGGCGGACAGGAAGACGGCCGTCATGGTGGTGCCCGTGGCTTCCCGGGACGAGCGTCGGCGGGGGGCGCAGAGGACCGTCAACGAGATGACGGCCGTGACGGCAGCCACGGCAGACAGGATGCCGTAAACCAAGACGCCGACGTCATCTGCGTGTCCAGTAGGCGTGTCCCAATCTGTCCAAACGGCAAAGTATCGCTATACTTTTCGAACTATACTACGTGTATATATCCTTTCAAAAAGGTGGTATTCGTTCAAAAATAAAATCCGCCCCCGTCACCTTTGAACTTCAGCTGAGGCTCGGACAGCCGCAGTCGATCGGCGTCGACGTCAAACTCGCCCACCGGCACGGCGACGGAACCTGGGGGCCCGACGGGACCGTGACGCCCACGGACGCGATCGCGCCAGCGACGCGCTCACCTCGAGTTTGGACCACGCGGACGCTGGAGCTTCGCCGGCCGCGCCGGAAGGAGACGCTTCCCTGAAGAAGGAGACCGTGACGTGACAACGGCGAAGACCCGATTTCATTGGAGCCTCACCGTGCGGCCCCGGAAGCGCGTGCGGGCGAGGGCGGATCGCAAGTCCCGGATGGCGTCCTCCTCGCCCACGTCGCCGCCGTCGTGTCGGGTCTCCGCCGCGCGGGTCAGCGCCAGAGCCGCCACCCGCACGGCGTCGTAGGCGTAGGCCTGGAGGGAAGTGGGCCAGATCACCGGGTGGCGTTGGACCGGAGTCTGAGAGGGGAAGTCCGGAATAGGAAGCTCTGGCGGCCATCTTGGTAGAGGCGACTGGAATCAAAATAAAATGCCACCGACCCGTCCCGAAACGGGCGGGTCCTCCGAAAGTCCGACGGCCGTGTGGTAGAGCCAGATGGCGCCGTCCGCCGCCGCCGTCAAATCGCGTGCCGTGCAGCCGGGAAGGCGGGACGCGGACCTCCGCGTGGGGTCTCCTCCCGCCACGATCCAGCGATGGCGCCCGCTCAACATCCCCAGCCTGGAGGCCTAAAGACGTGCCGTCCAGAACCGCACGTACGCGCGACAACCTTTTTTTTCTCCGACTTACGCAACAGAATACACGAGCGGGCCAATCTTCATCAGCTCGAAGGAGGCCGACGAGGATGACGACGACGCCCACGTCGCGTTCCTGCGGAGAAACCATTGCTGCTCAATATAATCCATCTCAACTGGGACAACCAATCAACGCTAGGGTTCGGCAATTTAGAGTATTTGACCAACTAGTCCGGCATGCATGCTTTTGGGATGTGGGAGGTGTTGGGTTTATTCTGGGATTTTAGTATATGTTCATTAAGCATTTTAATAGGTAATGAAGCTATAAATTAATTTGTGCTTTATGTTGTGACCAAGTAAGCACGAGGACACTCCAAGACGCACCTTCATCTCCAGCAGGCCGCGGCAGTCGGGGTCCGGAAGCGTCGCCGTGGAAACCGGCCGGGTGTCCATCTGACTCGTCAAGTCCTCGGTCATCTGAAGCGAGCGGCCCATGTTACCTCGTTTTCAAGAAAAGCCTATTTTTTTGCTCATCGATCAAAATAATTTTTCGTATTTCACCGCATCGACCAATGGGCGGGGCTACCTCGGCATCGTCCCGCGGCGCCACCAGTCCAACGCGCGTCGGCCCCCATCGCCCGAGGAGTCGCGCGGTCGCCCGACGGACGGCCCGGTCCGACGGCGCCACGCCGAAGACGTTCCCGTTGCGTTTCCCGCCACCCGACGTCTCGCCGTCGTAGGACACCTGGACGGGGAGACCGGCGCCCTGAGAGGACTCGGAGGAACCCGGGCGGGACCGCCAAACTACCTGGAGCATCCGGAGAGCCGGCAGGGCGCGAGCCAGCTGCGCCGCCACCGGAGGACACGCCCCTCCCAGCAGGAGACGGTACTTTGGCCCCTCCCGCAGCGCGTCGAAGAGAGATTTGAGGTCCGCCGACAGGTCGCACTGATGGGGGGGCAAAGGTCGTAGGCTGGACCGGCGGGACGGGGTCAGAGGTCGGCGGGACGGCGCCCCCTACCTGCGAAGGAACCACGCGCAGTCGCAGGCGGTACTCTCCCAAGAGCACGGCTTGGCGGTCCAGGTCCTCCAGGGCCAGGCGCACGCCGGCGCTGGCGTTTGCGTTGGCCCCGCCCTCTGCAGAAGCCCACGGATCCATCCACAGGACGGGGAGCGCGGGGGTGCCCGCCAGGACCCCCAGTAGCGGCAGGACCCCGAGGAGCGCGAGGAGCGGGAGGAGCGGCATGCCGAGCCGACGGCGAGGGATCAAAGGATCAGGGCGCGCGCGGATCAGCGGCTGGCCGCCTGTCGCCGTGGTAACGCCTCACGCCACCACCTGGACTCCATTTTGGAGCCTTAAGACCGCAATCCTCTACAAGCGAGGTCTTACGCGGGGGGATAAAAAAGGCCATCCCACAATTTCACCTAGCCTTTTCCTTTTGAAAAATGTTTAGAAAGGAAGCAACGCGTGGCTACCAAAATCTCTCGAATGCCGACGTCTATGTTAGCTCATTGGCAAAGCCGGGGTTTGGGAGCCTATGGCTCGGGAGACACATTCGGCTCTTCGGATGGCTGCACATGGCTCGGAGCTAAAATGTGGAAACGGCAGGTGAGAGAGCCGAGTCCCGAACCCACCAATGGGAGCGTCACGTTGACGCTGTGGCGTTGACGCTACCTCTAGTGCAGCTAATTGTTAGCAACAGTGTAACAATATTGTCAAAAGAATTCAGAGGTTTTTTTTAAAGTCTCGGCTGTACGTCATTTTTTGCTGAAAATGTTGTTTGTCCGCCTTGTCAACGTGACTTTTAAGGTCAAGAGGCTTTAATTTTGTGCTTCTCTTTGCTACTTTTGATCTTGCTTCCTCTTTCGGATTCTTACTCATTCACACGGCCATCTTTTTCCAGGACTTCCTTCCAAAGGCCACATTTGCCCAATGGTGATTTGCCTCAGGAAGGAAAATTCGATGAAATGTACTTGAATGACAACTTTTGAATCTGACAAACATCCCTACCGTATCTGACTGGGACAAGGACATTGGACGTGAAATAAAGGCAGGAGGCTGGGATCTACTTTTTCTTTACCTTTAATGTGAAGCGGCGCGACTCGGTCAGGAAACCAAAGGTTTGGGAAACTCTTATCTTTTTTATTTTTTATTTTTATTTTTTTTTTTTGGTCACGCTTGCAGCAGCGAAGTCCTCTGCTCGTCCATGCGCCCCCCCTGGACACGCAACAGCAATGAGAAGAAGTCCTCGTCGTCCATGGGGCCCGGCGCCCGGCTGCGCTGATCCTCCAGACGCCCTTGAGCCTTGACGGGACCCCAAAGAGGCTTTGAAGCAACGCGGGAGAACCGCGCGTCCCGTCCCCAAACATTCCCGGTCGGCTGACCATTTTTTTTTCATTCACTGACAGCCCACGCCCCCTTCAAACATTATTTTGGGGGCCATTTCTGGGTCACTTCCTGTTTATTTGGGGTTTTTGGACCGACGGTGACCCGCGAATGTCCCGAAATGAAGAGGAAGTGACTCAAAAATCAACAAGAAGTACATTTGCGATGGCGGGCTGAACATTTTTTCATTCAATGTCAGCAAGCCCGCTTTAAACATTATTTTTGGGCCATTTCTGGGTCACTTCCTGTTTATTTGGGGGTTTTGGACCGACGGTGACCCGTAAATGTCCCGGAATGAACAGGAAGTGACTCAAAAATCAACAGAAAGTACCTTTGCGATGGCGGGCTGAACATTGTTTCATTTAATGTCAGCAAGCCCGCTTTAAACATTATTTTTGGGCCATTTCTGGGTCACTTCCTGTTTATTTGGGGGTTTTAGACCGACAGTGACCTGGGAATGCCCCAAAATGAAGCAGAAGTGACTCAAAAATCAACAGGAAGTACCTTACGATGAGGCCATTTGCCATGGCGGGCTGAACATTTTTTCATTGAATGTCAGCAAGCCCGCTTCAAACTTGATTTTTGACCATTTCTGGGTCACTTCCTGTTGATTGGGGGCTTTCGGACCGACAGCCATTGTTCCCGAATCAACAGGAAATAGCTTGAAGTAGCCTAAAATGGCAACTATTTTTATCTGGAGTCCCATTTTTTTCTGGCCTTTGGCGGCTCCACCCATCATTTTCAAGCGCGGCGAGGTGTGCTCCTTACCTGCGTGGCGAGGATCATCTGGTAGAGCTCCTCCTTGGCGGGCATCTTGGGGGGGCGCCGCATCAAGGACAGCTGCTTGAGACTGCCCCGGAAGCCGGAGCCTTTCCGCTTGTTGGGGGCGGGCGCCGTGGCCCCCGCCGGCGTCTGGAGCAAGAGCGCCCGTTGGCCGTCCAGGCGGCGAGCCTGCGCCGTGGCCACCAGCTCGAAAAACTCCTCGCGCTGCAGCGACGTCAGCGACGTCAGCGAGGAAAAGACGGCTGGCGGCGGAGACACGGCGGTTAATCTCCTCGGCAACCGGCCGCCGGGCGCTCGGCTAAAGTGGTCACCTCTGCGCTTGGGCATGGCGGAGTTAGGCTCAGAGTGGCAGCGCCTCCTCCTGGCGGCGCCGGCGCCGCCGGCCTCGTCCAGGACGAAGGAGCAGCGCTGGTCGTTGAGGCGCCGCCCCTCCTGAAGGGCGCACAGCAGCTCGTACAGCGACTCGGGAAACTCCGGCGTCAGGGAGGCGCCCTGTCGACGGCGAGACGCACTTGAAATGCACTTTGGGAACGAATGGCGCCGCGCTTGGTTCTTTGCTAGCTAGCCCCCGTGGCTCACTCGCTAGCTATTCACTTAGGCCACGGGAAACCCACTGTTTCCGTTCATTGTGTGTTTGTTGGTTTCATGGTACTACAGGTCATTTCCTGCACATTTTGAGTCACGTCCTGCACATTTTGAGTCACTTCCTGCACATTTTGAGTCACTTCCTGTACATTTTGAGTCACTTCCCGCATATTTTGTGTCTTTTCTTGTTGCTTTTGAGTCACTTCCTGCACATTTTGTGTCATTTCCTGTTGCTTTTGAGTCACTTCCTGCACATTTTGTGTCATTTCCTGTTGCTTTTGAGTCATTTCCTGCACATTTGATCATTTCCTGTAGATGTTGAGTCACTTCAAGCAGATTGTGTGCCATTTCCTGTTCATTGGTCAGTTCCTGTAGATTTCTGATCACTTCCTGCACATATTGTGCCATTTCCATTTTCCTGAGATTGTGTCATTGGCAGGCCAGACTCACCTGTTGATCCACTTGATCCAGGTGGATGCGGAAGAGGCGACGGGCCAGGTCCTCCGTGCGGCGCTCCTCCGGCCGGGCGTCTATTTGTCCCGGGGCCGCGTCCGCCGCATCCGCCGCGTTGACCTCGGTGCGCTCCATGGCCGGGGGGGCGTGGCCAAGTACAGGCGAGGTGGAGGCGTGGCCGGGGACGGGGAATGTGGGGGCGCCCCGCCGCACCGCACTTCACTTTTCTTTGCTTGCTCAAGTCTGAAAAGGTGGAAAGAGGTCCAAAATGGGATGAATGAGGTTGCGCAATCAAAGTCTGCCTAGCAACAAGCTCTTGTCATTTCAGGTCATATTATTTATTTTGCTTTTAAAAAACAAAACAAAACAATTGTGGGTTTAAATCACGAATATTTGGGGTGGAATGTCATGAGTCTTTGATATTTTTTCCTGTGTGATCAAATGTTTTGACATTTCTAGTCTTACTTTGACCTTTTTTCTACTCGAAAATCTCTTTCATTTGCCCCAAAACAAGCAGTTAGTGGCCCAAAACCCTAGGGATAATGTAATGAGAAATAAATAAAAGTAATAAAACACTTTAAAAATGAACGACAGCTTTAACACATTCAGATACATCCGTAGAAGTGAGTATAAAATTAAAAAGAAAACAAACTCAATTGATAAATATGAATCAAATGGATTTTAAAAAAGAATAAACAAAGTAAATAAAAGGTGCTCATGACATAAAAAGAAAAGGAGAGTCAATGACAAATACTATATTCATAGAAATGAGATAAATCCACAATATTGAAAGTAATGACACTATCAACACAGTTGAAATAAGTGCTGAAATTAAAAGAAAAATGTCAATAAAAAAAGAACATAAATAAATAATATTAATAAGAAGATATATATATATTTTAAAATAAGGAGCACTGATGAAAACTAAACTAAACTAATTGACTTGAAAGAAAAAAAGATTTAAAAAGGCAATTGAGTCTCAGGCTTATTATGAAGTGGCTGTTTTTGTCTTCTTGTAAAAAAGTGAAAGCAGGCCAAGGCATGTAGCGGCAAATACGAAACATTCCCGCAGCTGCCCGGACAAGTCGGACGTACAAGAATGCTCAGCCAATCCAATCGTACCTTACGGCCTCCTCGCGTGGCCGCCGTCTTCTCCGACAAAATCCACAGCGGCCGGCGCTACTTTGCTCGATTCGTCGCCGTTCTTCTGGCTTCTTCTCTCCTGTCTTCCTGTTTACTGTTTTATCGGTCACACGCTCACCCCTAAAAAAGCAGAAGTGACAAACACCCTCTCGGCGGGCCGTCGGCCTCGGCGTTTGGGAGGAGATCGGCGTCTCGACTCGTGTTGAAACAGGCGCGCCAGCTTCTTCTGATAGCAATGTGGTTTGGCTTCACTTCCTGTTGATTTGCAGCTTAAAAAAAAAAAAAAAAAAGAGAAGTGAATGAGTTGAGACTGCTGTATTTTCATCCAGAAAATGGCGGCAAGGAGATGCAAATGAATGTCAATGATAGCAAATGGACATTTTGATGTCAAATAGGGATCTACAAAGCCACCTGCGAGTCTCAATTGGTCCCCGGCCCGAAGGTTTAACACCATTGGATGAGTGACGTCAATGTGATTGAATTGAATATACCATTATTCTCATTATACAAGTGCAATTACATTTTAAGCTTCACAATAGAGTGCACACATAAGCACTAAGTATAGTCCTAAAAAGATTTATATGCAATAAAAATGAAGTGAGGTAAAAAAAAAAAAAAAAGACTACATATAAATTGGTTAGCAGCACGTGAGTTAGCTAAGGTGTTTGAGTGCAAGATAAAAATGTGCAATGCTAAGACCAAACTAAAAGTCTGAGAAGATTAATATATAGAAAATAGAGCAATAGGAACAGTTGTTTTTTTTACTTAGTTACTGACTGGGGCGGTCGCTACGTGCGTCCGCCGTCGCTGGGCGACCTCCGGCTAGTCGGTCGGTCGGACGCTCGCGGCGCTGCTTATCGCCACCTGGTGGTGGGAGGGGGAAGAGGAGGAGGAGGCGGCTGCGCCGGCGGCGGCGGCGTGGTGCTTTTGATCGGTCTCAGCAAGTCTCCTCAGTCGGGCAAGCGGCAGTCGTCGTCGCCGCCACTGCGGGTCGCTCGACGAGATGTTGCAGCAGCAGCAGCCGCAGCCTCTGACGGCCAACGGGGCCTCCAACGGCCGGGGCCTCGCCATGAGCGGACACCCCGGCATGGGGCCGCACCACCGCTCCGCCGACGAGCCGGCGGCTGTGGCGGCAGCGGTAGCAGCGGTAGCTGCAGCAGCAGCGGCGGCGGGCCTGGAGAACGGCACCGAGAACGGTCACGAAGCCCGTCGGGACATCGGTGACATCCTGCAGCAGATCATGACCATCACCGACCAAAGTTTGGACGAGGCGCAGGCAAAGTCAGTCAACCTTTGGGGCATTTCATTCTCATTTTACCAACTTGATTAATATTTGTCCTTTTTTGCGGTCTTAACTGGGAAACTTTCCACAAGTTCTAATGGGTTTGCAGCCTTCACTCGCGTACTAAGTACTTTGACCCACACGGACTCCAACATTTCAAGTCGAATATGTGACGATAAACTGTCGTATTTTGGTACATTTCTTGGTCTATGATTTGAGACTGCTTTTACATAAGCTAACCTGGGAGGTAGCCATTGTTAGCTGGTGAAGCTAAGCCAAACAACTTCACCGAAAAAACACGAACGGCGGCTGCCGAGCGCTATCAAACACAACTTTACTGACTTCACATGTTTCTATGAAAGACAATGTATGAAAAATAAGCCATAGAAAGCGTGTGAGTTGACGTATTTAATGTTTTCGCTTGTGTTGACTACGTCCTGTCCGGCAGCGTCTGTGTTATTAGCATTTAGCTAACTAGCTACTTGCTTCTTATATCTGCGGTGAAACTTGACAACTTAAGTATTTTAATCCTTCGAATAGACTTAGCAGCCAATAGTTGGTATTACGAATAAGGGACCATGACTTTTACTATACAACTAAATAAAATGACCTGTGAAATATGTATGGTAAGTATTTTTTAGTAATGCTGCCTCGTAACATGCATGAAATCAAACTCCAAATAGCTCTCAAGTCACATTTATTTTTATTTTGAGTAGCTCTCTTGTCAGCCAGGCATTTGCTCCCAAATGAACTTTTCATGGAGCACACATCAGTTTTGGCAAATAAAAACACACACATTTAAAAACCTTCGTACTCTTTCGTAATTCAACTCATTGGAGGCTTTTGATAGTGATAGGTGTCCTATTCCACCGCCAATGGCACTGAAATATGATCATTAAATGCTAGCATGTCAGTAAAACTGGTTTGGATATTTAGCATTCATCATTATTACTGAGTTTATAATTGGGGAAATAAACAAGAAAGAAACACGAGTAGGTTTTAGTAGTTTTAAATTAGTATTAAAAACACATTTTTGATGAGTTGACTATCAAAATAATGTGTGCCTGTCATTATTGACATGATAGCTCATAAAAAAATATGGATCACGTACCAAACGCGGGCTGATCCCATTGGCGGGAAATCACAATTGCATAAACGTGCGAGACAAACTGGAAGAATGATGCTATGTGATTTAGCCTGCGGCTAATGACAACTTTTTTTGGACTGACTTTGGTATTGCGTTGCTAGGAAACACGCGCTCAACTGCCACAGAATGAAGCCTGCCTTGTTCAGCGTGCTGTGTGAGATTAAAGAGAAGACAGGTACGAACACACACACACGAACACACACACACTTGTGCCAACAAATGAGTTCATTCCAATTTGGATGTATATATTTTACCAATTTTCATCATCATTGCAACACAAAAGCCAAGAAAGTCATCCTTAGCCCGCTATTGCGCAAAACTTTTTTTTTTTTACCCCAATGTAGATTTCTTTTCAAATCCAATACGGCTGGAAAGACCATTTTTCATAATTCTGTCATCGCATATGGGTTGACTTTTTGTCCGGGTCCTCTCCTCAGGCCTGTCCATGAGGAACAACCAGGAGGAGGAGTCCCAGGACCCCCAGCTGGTGCGTTTGGACAACATGCTTCTGGCCGAGGGCGTGGCCGGGCCCGAGAAGGGGGGCGGGGCGGCGGCGGCCGTGTCGGCGGCCACCAGCTCGGGCGGCATGTCGCCCGACAGCTCGCTGGAGCACTCCGACTACAAGAGCAAACTCAGCCAGATACGCGGCATCTACCACACCGAGCTGGAGAAGTACGAACAGGTCGGTGGCTTGGGACGCATATTCCAAAAAAGTTGCTTTTTTTTGTCTTTCTTCTCGTGCATTTTTTTTGGGGGGGGGGGGACTTGTGCCCCTTATACTGAAGCAAGTACGGACCCGTTCGCTCTGAAATCTACCGTATTTTCACGACTATAAGGCGCACATAAAAGTCTTAAATTTTCTCCAAAATAGACAGGGCGCCTTATAATCCAGTGCGCTTTATATATGGACCAATACTAAAATTGTTATCATGATAAAATCAAATAAATCAGTCGATAGGACAACTACGGCAAGCAGCCCCCGACTCTACTATTTTCCCATAGATAAAGTACTCATACCTGTCAACCTCTGCCGATAACTGCCCTTATAAATGATTATGATTCCCCTTACAAACCCCCCCAAAACCTTACAAACACCGTACGAGTCGTACGGTGTTTGTAAGGTTTTTTGGGGGTTTGTAAGGGGAATCATAATCATTTATAAGGGCAGTTATCGGCAGAGGTTGACGGGTATGAGTACTGCGCAGTGACTGCTGGGATTTATAGTTTTTTTTTGTCAATACACCCAATGGATTGTGGCCTGGTGATCGGCATCATTACTAGCTAGCTACTATTTGCGAATGGACTGTGGCCTGGCGATCGACATCAACACAGTTGCGAACCATGGAAGACAGCCTTAGAATAGTTACGCTAGCTACTAGCTAGCTACTATTTGCGAATGGAATGTGGCCGCCTGGACGAACGTATAAAAGTCAGCGTTTTCGATGGCTAATTTGGACAATTGTTCAATTGGGACACAGAAAATGAGGACTTTGATGGATTGGTGGGTGATGATGACGTTAGTACATTGTAAAATGGCTAAATGAAGTACAACCCAACTCAGTCTTGCTTCCGTTGCCTTTTTAAAAACGTGTTTTTAGCGTGTGGGTGTATCGTGCATTTGGTGCATGTAGCACCAAATGAGTGTGTTCGCCGTTGTAGTATATTGGTACTATTAGTGCAAAGTTATCACAGCCGTCAACCTGGGTGTATTGACAAAAGGACTATATATCCCAGCAGTCACTGCGCACCGGAAATAGCGTCTGGGGCCGCTTCCGTAGCCAGCGCTATTACGGTTCGATATTCATCCATAAATAATATATATATGCCATGCCTGGCTGCGTCTAAAAAACGGTGCGTCTTTTGTGTGTGTCAAATACAGAAATAGCACTCGTTATTGACACTGCGGCTAAAAATACGATGCGCCGAATAGTCGTGAAAATACGGTAATTGTCGTGATCGGGCTTCTGGAGAGATTGCTTAACGAGTTGATCATTGGATTCAGGTGCGCTCGTGGGGGGAAGGGAGACGTGGGAAACGGACTGAATGATTACGCTTGCTGAAAAATACAGCCTCCCCCAGCCCAGTTACGATGCATTGTGGGACTCCCAGACATTTATTGCCCAAAAAAAACGTTTTTTTTAATGACAGGCTTGCACCGAGTTCACCACGCACGTGATGAACCTGCTGCGGGAGCAGTCGCGCACGCGGCCCGTCACGCCGCGCGAGATCGAGCGCATGGTGGGCATCATCCACCGCAAGTTCAGCTCCATCCAGACGCAGCTCAAGCAGAGCACCTGCGAGGCCGTCATGATCCTCAGGTCGCGCTTCCTGGACGCCAGGTGAGCGGCGGGAGGGGCCGGGCCGGGCCCGGGGGCCCGCGGACACCCGTGTGACGGCGCCGCCCGCTGTCTCGGCAGGCGCAAGAGGCGCAATTTCAGCAAGCAGGCCACCGAGGGGCTCAACGAATACTTCTACTCGCACCTGTCCAACCCGTACCCCAGCGAAGAAGCCAAAGAGGAACTGGCCAAGCATTGCGGGATCACCGTCTCTCAGGTCAGAAGAAAATTCCGTCCGTCTGGCGTTCGACCTTTCATGGGACGCGTACGAGTCGTGGCGCCAAGAAACGCTCCGCTTTCCCGGCGCCAGGTGTCCAACTGGTTCGGCAACAAGCGAATCCGCTACAAGAAAAACATCGGCAAGTTCCAGGAAGAGGCCAACCTTTACGCCATGAAGAACGCCCTGGGGCCGCGGCAGGGCGACGACTCGCCGCACACCCCCAACTCCACGGGTTAGCCCTTAGCTCGTCTACAAAAGGCCCCGTAGGGTAAATTTCACTTCCTTTTGACACGGGGAATCTTTCAGGCTCGGGCTCTTTCTCGGCCGACCTCTTCCTGGGAGTCCCGCCCGTCAACGGGGAGGCCGCCTACCAGATGGGGGCGCAGGTGGGTCGGCGTGGCGCAAAAAGCCGAGCTCGTGCCTGTCTTCCCGGCGCGAGTTCGACGCCGCTCCTCGACCACATCTTAACGTTTGTATTTCCCTCCGTCGCCAGGGCAACGGCGGCTGGCAGGCCCGGGGATCGCCCCCGCCCGGCGGCTCGCCCCGCAGCGACCGTTCGGACAACTCGGACTGAGAGAGGGCAACGAGGACAGAAGGAATGACGCCGCCCTTGCCCGCTGAGTTTCCCCTCCTCGGTTTGATTTTGTGGTGGTGTGCATGAATCCGTTCTTCTGAATATTAGCGTCAGGGCTTGTCCTATTTCCACTCCGTGTCATCGCGGAGGGACGGACGGATGGGCGATGGACGGCCGTCCGCCGCCCCGAGCGCCCGCCATTGCTGTTTTCTGAGGGGCGCGAATGAGGCAATAGAGAAAATCCAAAGAATTTGTACGTATGTTTGTTTCTCTGTCTTTTGCTTCTTGCTTTTGTGGTTTTCTACAAGGCGGGGTGTTGTCTTTTTTTTTTTTTTCTTCTTCTGTACAGTGGTTTCAACACCTGTATTCTCTCTACCTCTTTTACAATAAAGACTGTGTATTCACACGCGCCGCCGCCAATCCTCTTTTATTTCTTGTGTTGTTTATTTTTTGTTCAATATTTTCTATTTCCCAAGAATTTTTTTTCAAGATTTATTCATATATTTCCTCTTTTCACACCAACAGGAGGATGACATTGGTTGGACGTCTATCATTGTCAATGGCTCTCAAAGATTTAGGCCACTCAATGCCTTTTTTTTTTTTAAATAGGACTTTTAAAAATCGTTTGTCTTTTTTCATTCACAGTGTCAGTATTATTATTTTTTTTAAATCTATGATGGATAGGCTAAAATCATGATCAAAATGATACATTCCCACATTTGATAAATATTCAGGATTTACCTCGAACAGTGGAATCCCTGCTTGGACCGTGACCCGGAAGTGCTCTTTGTTGATGACAGTTCGTTTCCTGTGGCTTCGCCGCTCATGTGCAGCCTTATTTTCGTTTTCTTTCCCACAAAATACTGCAAAGTGTTTGACTCGGGATTTTTTTCGCCGTGTTTGAGAATGACCGCTGCCGTTGTTTAAGTCCCGGCGGAGCTTAAAACAAGGTTTGTCGCTGTTTGCTAGCGGAAGGACGAGCTCGCCGTCAAAGCAAGGTTTGTTGCTATCTGTTAGCTAAGATGCTAAGGCAAGGACGAGTTGCCTTGTTCTCAAGTAAAAGTATCGCTTTTCTCCCTTTTTATTCGTCATAATGAACTAGAAAGCGCGTGCACGTCGCGAATACGATTTTTGTGATTTGATTAATTTTTTTTCAGAAGCAAAAAGCTCGTTAATATTTTTTTAAAGCAATACGTATTACCTATATATTAGTATTATTACCTATTACCCAATAGGACTTACGCAAGTGTGCAATAATTGATCTTAACTCCATTTGAATAATGCACTAATTTGTGGTTAATTTGTTATGCGTTAAAATGACAGCCATAATATATTTAACAGTCGAATTTAATTCACAATTTTAATGGAAATTTCCCAATGTGTATTGGATATATAAATATATCATTAACCGTTTTAGAAATGGATAACAATAAAATATACAAATAATATAAATACATGTTATTTATAACGATGCACTTTACAGAGAGCTGCATATTTAAACTTTGTTGTACCTGTGCAAAGACTTGACATCTATTTTCTAAATGTTTTTGTTCCCCTTTGGCCTTATTTTCAGTCATGTCGCTGTTCCAAGGGCTGAGGTTGACGGCCCTCTCCAGCTTTTTTGAAGGCAAGTTGCTTGAGTACACTGATCCAAATTGACAGCACCTTTAATTTTCTGAGTAAAACACATTGATTTTAATTGATGTATATTTTTAAATGACCCAAAAAAAACAGGGATGAAACTCCCTTTAAATCCGATTTGAATTCATTTTGAATTGCTTTGTGGCTCTCTTAGCAGCGTCCCGGCACGCCTGGGCCCGCTTCATGCCGAGCCGGCCCATGGCCACCCTCAACCAGATGCACCGGCGGGGCAAACCGTCGAAGCCGGCGCCGTCGATGGGCGCCACCTTCGGCCGGCCTCAGATGAAGGCGGTGATCCTGAAGACGCTGATCCGCAAGCCCAAGAAGCCCAACTCTGCAAACAGGAAGTGCGCGCGCGTGCGGCTCTCCAACGGCAAGGAGGCGGTGGTCTTCATTCCCGGCGAGGGCCACAACCTCCAGGAGCACAACGTGGTCCTGGTGGAGGGCGGGCGCACGCAGGACCTTCCCGGCGTCAAGCTCAAAGTCGTCCGGGGGAAATACGATTGCGCCCACGTGATCAAAAAGAAGCAGTGAACAAGCCGTGCCAGGCGATGGCCCCTTTCCACCGAGGGAGCTTTTGACTCTAATGCCCTCGTGTCTGTAGAAATAACACGGATTTACAGGGACCTTTATAAATCATTTTAAAATCTAAATGACATTAAGATATTACACTTGGGAAAATGTCTCAATGGTTTTGAAAAGCCATAAACTAAATAAAAAAACGACACTTAAGTGGATTCTACTCTTTTGGAATAATCAAATAAAAAAAATGGCTTCTTTAAAATCATTAGATATACAAAGAATACTTTGAAAAGCCATAAACTTAATAAAAAAACGACACTTAAGAAGATTCTACTCTTTTGGAATAATCCAATTAAAAAACGACTTCTTTAAAATCATTAGATATACAAAGAATACGTTTTGAAATGGACCTTCCAGGTCTGAAGCGGAAGAAGGTGCTTTGACTCGTTTGGCTGAATGCGGAAATGGTGATGCAAATCTCCTCAAAAAATAAAAATCCGCGAAGGAAGAACGACTGAAATGCAACATTCTACGCCAAGTTTGCGTACACATTGTTACGGCAAGCGCGTTTTCCCATACTTGGCAACCAACTGGCGTCACCTCTCGAAAGCAAAATGTTTGAAAACTTCCTCAATAAAGTATAACACGGCTTGATATTGATTGATGAATATTTTCGTGGATTGACGTCTACTTATATGTAATCACCTCTTCTTGAGAGAACGGTTCTTTCATTTTCCACATTTAAGTGCGGGTATTCAGCATCCTAGTCTGGCAACCCGCCGTGCACGTTTCGCGGCTGTCTCCCAGATCTCGCGATAACTTTCCGCGCCGAACTACCTGTAGGGGAAGAATGGCCGCCCTCGTCGCACTGACCGCAACAGAGCTCCGCGCGAGAGGCACTCCGGGCGTCTGTAGCTGACCGGGAAGAGCACAAATCGCCGGGCATTCCTCTCACCCGGTGTCCGGGTCGGATGGGTAGAGAGAGGGACCTACAGGAAAGCCAAGACATTCGGCGGAGACGAGCTACCGCCGCAACTCGGACGGAGGCTAGTCTTGCTAGGCGGCTAACAACACGGTTGGCCATTAGCGCTCGGGGCTTCGAGCCCGCTGTAGCCGTGACGAACGGAGCGTTTTTCCACCCGAGGGTCGTCGAGGCCAGAGCGGACATGAGCGGACCCGGACAGGACAGCGAACCGGAGGCTAAAGTCCTTCTTATCAAGCGTTTGTACAGGTACGGAAGGAGCCGGGCCACACCGCGCCAATTGCTTTCGCTTGCTAGCTGCCTTTTCAGCCCAATTCGAGAGGTCATTTCGGAACCTTTATCACGAGGAATGCGAGTCGTCAAGTCATTTTTTTGGTCACCTTCGCCCTCAAACTTTAAATGTGCCGAGGCTATTGTTTGACTGAACCGAAAGGAAGCTCGGTTTTCCTCACAATTCGACGTCATTTTGTGGTCTGACTCAGTAGCGTCATGTCAAATTTGACAGGCATCGAATCCATTTCAATGGAGGCGGCTGGCATTGAGCACTGACATTAACGGCGATAGACGTCCGTTCCAATTGCACTTCGGGGCGTTGACATCCCCCGGTCAAAAAGAATTGGACGTTTATCGCCGTCAGGGGTTGCCAAAGACCGAGTAGGCCTTCCACAAACATTTTGCTTTGATAGTCAATACCGATTAAAGTTAAATTTAGTTCTGAATCACGCGCCAAAAGTCTTCCCCTATTGACACGCTTAAGCAATTTCAAAATTGGAAATGTAACCAACTGATGTCGGGCAGGGCGGTGGTGGAGTCGGTGCACAAGCTGGACGCCATCGTGGGCGGCAAGGCGTCGTACCGGGAGGTCTTCAAGCCGGAGAACATCAGCCTGCGCAACAAGTGGGTGTCCAATCGGTGCGCCCCGATCGACGTTTTGATGGCTGCGCTTTGTGCCCTCAGACTGAGGGAGCTGTGCGTCAAACTGATGTTCCTCCACCCCGTGGACTACGGCCGCAAGGCCGAGGAGTTGCTCTGGAGGAAGGTCTACTACGAAGTCATCCAGGTCATCAAGAGCAACAAGAAGGTACCGACGGACAAAAGCGCTCCGTGCCGCTCCACCCGGCCATTTTCATTTCCATTAAGATCCCTACAAGCACTAAATCAAATCCACTCGACTTGGTAAAATGTCCACGAGCCGCGAGCGAGGCCGACGGCTAACGTCGGGCGCTGTGTCGGCAGCACGTCCACAGCCGCGGCGTCCTGGAGTGCGCCTACCGCACGCACCTGATGGCCGGGGTGGGCTTCTACCAGCACCTGCTGCTCTACGTCCAGTCGCATTACCAGCTGGAGCTGCAGGACTGCATCGACTGGACGCACGTCACCGACCCGCTCATCGGTAGGCAGGCTGCCGGCGCCATCCCAAGCGAAGGGATAGCTAAGAAGCCATGCCCCTCCCCCTCTCGCGCAGGCCGCAAGAAGGCGGTGTCAGCCTCCCCTAAGGAAATGGAGTGGGCGCAGACGGCCTGTCATCGTTGCCTGGTTTACCTGGGCGATCTGGGTAGGCGCCCACTTTCACTGATGCCAATGGACGTTCAATCCGGGGCAATTTTTGGAGCCTTTTTATCGATGTGTTTCCAGCACGCTATCAGAACGAGCTCGCCGGCGTGGAAGCGGAGAATCTGGCCCAGAGGTTCTACCACCAGGCGCTCTTCGTCATGCCGCACCTGGGTGAGTCAAGTTGGAGACTTGGCGGCAAATTGCCAGGATTGCTCGTCCGTTAACGCTCCCCTCCTACAGGGATGCCTTTTAATCAACTGGGAACGCTGGCCGGAAGCAAGTTCTACAACGTGGAGGCCACCTACTACTACCTCCGCTGGTAAGCGGGCCAGGGTGGGCGCTTTTCGGGGTAGCCCCGGCCGGCCGGCCCCGTCCTTCAAGCGCCGTTTCTCCCTTCCTTTTGGATCTCCAAGCATCCAATCGGAGAGCCCCTTCGAGGGCGCCTACGGCAACCTGAAGCGCCTCTTCGACAAGGCGTCCAAGATGTACCAGCAGGTGAAGAAGCAGGAGACCAAGAAGCTGTCCCCGGCGCGCCAAAGGTGAGGACGGACGGGAACGTCAAAATGGCCGCCCGAGATAGTTTGACTTTGTTGTTTTGTTGGCCGGCAGATCCCGAGACATCAAGCGTCTCCTGGTGAGCTTCATGTACCTTCAGAGTCTGCTGCAGCCTAAGAACAGGTGTGGTGACGGGCGTTCCGTGGCGTTTTGAAGGAGGCGCCGAGCCCGAGCCGAGCCTCCCGCTCTTCTTTCAGCACGACCGAGTCGGAGGTGACCTCGCTGTGCCAGTCGGTGCTGGAGGACTTTAACCTGGTGCTCTTCTACCTGCCGTCGTCGCACACTCGCAACGCCAGCCCCTCGCCCGGCGAGGAGGACGAGGAGCCGCCGCCCCAACACGGCGCCGCGCTGCCCGACGCGCTGGTCTTCAAGATGGCCGTGACCTGCCTGATGGCGGTGAACGGCCTCAAGAGAGGAGGTGAGCGAGCGCCTCCGTCCCGGGCCCCCTTTTTGGGTGGGACGTCCCGCTTGACCGGCTCCGCTCGCCCGCCGGCAGGATCCAAGCAGTACAGCGCCGCCATCGCCTTCACGCTGGCGCTCTTCTCCCACCTGGTCAACCACGTCAACATCCGGCTGCAGGCCGAGCTGGAGGAGGCCGAGAGCCCGGGAGAGGAGCCGCCCGGCGTCCCCGCCGCAGGTGCCCGATTCGCGCAATTGGCCAAATTCGCACGTCCAGGCACCTTCAATATTTGTTCTTCCTTCTTGTCTAGACGAGCTGGACGGCCCGGGCGAGCGTCCCTTGCAGAATGGCTCGCTGGAGCCAGGGGACCACGGCGGCGAGGAGGAGGAGGAGGAGGAAGATGGCGCCACCGGCGTGCCCAAGCAGCAGAAAAAGAAATACGCCCGGCTGTCGCGCCTGCGCCGGCGGAGGAAGGACCGCGGCGGTGAGGACGAGAGCGACCTGAGCGAGGGCTTTGAGAGCGAAGATGACGACGATGCCGCCGCCGCCGATGAGGAGGAAGACCGGGCCCGCCCGGCTGGGGACGTCGCCGCCGCCCCACCCGCCGCTCGCCCCTCGCCCGCCGTCCCGCGGAAGGAATGGCCCAGCGGCTCCGAGGAGGAGGAGGAGGTAGGCGTCGGGCCAGGTGGTGCGATTCCATGTGGCCAACCCGGAACCTACGTACGCATCACAAAAAGCAAAAGCTTCCACTCCGGCACGGGGCTAAGCGGAGCTTGTCGCCCCCAGGAGGAGGACGGCGGCACGGCGTTCGACGCCGAGACCGACTCGGACATGAACAGCCAGGAGTCCCGCTCTGACCTGGAGGACATGGAGGAGGCGGAGGGCCAGGGGATGGCCCGGGGCGAGGCGGAGGAGCGACCCGAGCGGCAGCGGGAGGAGGGCGGCCGGGGCCAAGGCGAGGGTGACGGCGATGGCGAGCGGGCCACGCCCCCTGGCGCCATCAGCAGCAACCTCCAGGCCATGTCATCGCAGCTCTTCCAGGCTAAGCGCTGCTTCCGCCTGGCGCCCACCTTCAGCAACATGCCGCCCGGGCCTCGACGGACCCCAGACCCCCCCGCCGACACCGCCGCCCGGCCCCCCGCGGCCACCGACGAGGCCGGCGCCGCCAACGGCACCAACGAAAACGGTAGGAGCCGCTCGGGTTCCCCGTCTGTGGCGCTTCCAAAGTGGCGCTTCTCCGTGGGCTGAGCTGAAATGGTCGCCGCAGAGACGGAGTCGGACTCGGAGGGCAGCCGGGGCGGCGCCCCATCGCCGCCGCCGCCGGTGGCCAGCGAGAAGACGCTGGCGGAGAAGCTGGAGATCCTGAGCAAGCAGGGCTTGATGGGGGCGGTCAAGGTGTTCGCCGACTGGCTGGGCAGCAACGGCGACGTGGCGGCGGCCTGCGCCCGCAGCTCCCAGAGCCTGTGGAACCGCCTGTCGGTGCTCCTCAACCTGCTGCCGGACGCCCGCCAGATGTCGGAAGCGGGCGCCGTCCAGCGGCCGGACCTGACGCGGCTGCTGGCCGAGTGCGAGACGCCGCCGCCACCGCCGGGCCAGGGCGAGACGCGGGCGGCGGTGCCGACTCCGACGCCCCCGCTGCCGGAGGATGTGGCGCTGCGACACCTGCCCGCCCTGGCCGCCGCTCACCGCCGCCTGGATTTTGCTCGGCGCGCCGCCTCCCTCGGCCCCCTTCAAGAGGTCAAATAAAAGAAAAACTTTTGTTTCTTTTTATTGAAATTATTTTTGGGTATGTAACAAATGTGATTTTTGTTTTCTGTTTGTTTGTCTAGTGCGTGGTACGCGTGTGCTGCATCCGCAGTTTTGGCCACTTCCTGACCAGTCTCCAGGGCAACGTGCTGCACTTCAACTCGGAGGCGGGCATCTTCACCAGCGTCAGCCCGTCGCCGGCGGACGACCTCGCGCGGCAGGCCGAGGCCCAATTCCGGATGGTGAGAGTCGCTCGCCGCCATTTTGACCGCCAGAGATCGGGAGCCAGCGTGGCCCAAACGCAGTCAGTCGTCGTCTTTACAGACGCTCCCCTACTAACGAACGAGTTACGTTCCGAGCGATCGTTCGTAGAGTGAATTCGTTCGTCAGTTAAAATGAAGTTTAACTTCCTTTTGGAAGATGTACTGGATGCTTAAGGAGATGATGGAGGAAGAAGAGGAGGATTTTATATCATGAGAGGGTCTTCGTCGTCGCTAGAATGGCCTTCAAAAGTGACTTCCTCCTCCGTAACTTCAATGTAGACAGAAGTGGAGGGTCGAGGAAAAGAAGATGAGGCTTGATGAGTAGTATCTTCCTTGGAGGATTTACTAGAAAGTGGCCCAAAGAAGCTATCTAATGACGATTGCAGTTTTCTTTTTTTCATCATAGATGATGAGGTAGCACTGTATGGCATCATTCAATTGATTTGCAACCTTTGTGCAACGTTCAATATTTGGGTCTTGCTGCTCCAAGAGTGCCATGGCTTTATTTAGTTTGGTCTCAAATTTCTTCATGGGGACAGGCGTTTCTTCCTCCCCCTCCCCCCAGAGGTAGGTGGATGCTGGGTGAGCTCTCACAGCGCCAGGCGTCAGTATTAGCGGTGGAAAGAAGCACTACTCGGAAAAAGGCGCGCCATACAAAATCCAACTTCCGAATTTACAGCATCTTTTTCCGAACATTTTTCGACATATGCCATATTTGCAGAGATGTTCGTATATACCGTTGTTCGCAACTCGAATGTTCGTAAGTAGGGGAGCGTCTGTACTCTGTAATTGCGTCTCCCATTGCTAACCGTTTAACGTGGCGCCGCCTTCCGCCTTTGTTTGGCTCCAGGCGGAAGAGGAGGCCCGTCGAAATCGCCTGATGCGGGACATGGCTCAGCTCCGTCTCCAGGTTTGACGCTTGCCGTTTTGACCCGACCGTCCTTCGCCGCCGTCGCCATTTTGACCCAACCGTAACCGCCTGCCGTAGCTGGAAGTGTCGCAGCTGGAGGGCAGCCTGCGGCGCCCCGAGGCGCAAGCGTCCGTGTCGCCCTACCTGGTGCCCGATGCCGCCGCCCTCTGCCGCCATTTGACCGCCGTGCGACAGCTTCTGGCCAGCGGACGCTTCATCGTCATCATCCCCAGGACCGGTGAGTGAGTTAGGGGTTACGGCGGGGCGCCCCGCAAAACCTCGCCGTGACCCAATGTGGTTGACGGGGCGGGACAGTGATCGACGGATTGGACCGGCTGAAGAAGGAAAATGCGGGGGCGCGCGACGGCATCCGTTTCCTGGAGTCGGAGTTCCGCAAAGGCAACAGGTGCGTTTAAGGGAGGGGGGGCAAAACCATTTAAAAGAAGAAGAAAAAAAGACCCTTTTTAGATCTCCAAGTCATCCCGTGTGTTTATTTTTGTTTTGCGTCAGGTACATCCGCAGCCACAAAGAGACGGGCCGAAGTTTCGAAAGAGATAAGCTGAAACGACAGGACTTGGACGCCTGGTACGACCAATCATTGGGCGGCGTTTCCAAAAGGAAAAGCCGATTTGATCTTCCCGTCCTTCCGTCAGGCAACTGTACAAGATGGTGGACAGCTGCCGCCAGCTGACCGTCTCCCAGGGCAACGACGACGACGACACGGCCGGCATGGTCACCCTCCTCACCGGGCATTCGCTGGACGACCTGTGCGGACGTTCCGCCGCCATGGAGGTGGCTCGATAGATTTGGACGGATGGCAAAAAAAGCCCGGATATTTCAACTTAATGTTTTTCTTTTTCTTTTTTTTCTCCAGTCCGCCATGCAGGCCGTGAGCTCGGCGGGAATGGAACTAAAAAACGTGGCCGACTTTTACCGCCAGTGGAAGGAAATGGGCTGAAGCCAAGCAGCTCTCTCTCTTTCTCTCTTTCTCTCGTTTTCTCTCTCTATCTCCCTCTATTGGCCGCGTGCGTACCTGCGTCTCCGAAACAAAAAAAGACTCCCCCCTCTCCGTTCCCTCCTTCTGCCCTCTCCCTCAAGAAAAAAAAAAAGCAAACGACCTCCGAACGAAGAAGCTTATTCGGGGAGCAGAAACGCCACGAGAGCGGCGGCGGGAGTTCCCGTCCCGTCCCGTTCGGGTCGGGAACCGGAGAGCGGGCGCACGTACGCCAAGCCAACAAAAAGAATCCACGCACGGGAAGTGATGTCATTTGGGTGGCCCCGCCCAGGGGTCCCGCACCTTGTTTTTGGACCGAGAGCGGAGGCCATTTTGGAGAGGAAAGCCGAGCCAAAAAAAAGCACAATCGGCAACGGCAAGCTAAGATGGGCATTTAAAAATAGCCGTTTTTTTCCCCTTCCTTTCTTTTAACCCATTGGCTGCTGACGGCGATCGACGTCCAATCCATTCGAACTAGGTCTGTCAGCGATCGGATTGGCTGTCGATCGCCGTCATTGGCGGCCAATGGCTAGCGTCATTTTCACGGGCGACTTGGGCCATGGGGTCATGGGTCAAACACCTTTTGCTTAGCCACAAAAATAGCATTTTTAATCTGGGGGGGAACTTAATAAAAATTGGGATGTGGGGTGTCATTACGAATTGGATAAAAAAATAAAAGTCAACTAAAAAGACTTGATCTCAAGCGGCTTAACCAAAAGTTGACTTGCATTTTGGGTTTATATTGTGAAATTCCCCACCATCGCCCAACGCCCTCTTATTTATAAGATGTATTTTGGGGGGGGGGGAACTTGTGAGGTCCAAACAAGGAAGAAATGATGCTATCGGCTCTGCGGTCAGTTTTATTTTTGTAGCCAAACGATAACGCTGTTCCGTTTTTGGTTTTTGGACACGAGGAGGTGGAAGGGAAAGGCGTCTTATTAATGGAAGTGTCACTTAAAAAGTGGAATGCGGGTAAGCGTCCAATCGTACGCAAAAAGACAAACTGCCTCTGTGTGTTGGTGGACATTTTTGAACAATAAAATGAAGGGAAAAAATGAGATCCCTTTTCTCTCGGCTATTTTGTTGTATCTCCAATGATGAGGTCTCAAATGACTTGGTGCGCGAACCTGTTGGTAAAATAAGCTTTTATGTTGAATTCCACCAACGTCATACGCGCACGTGTGTCCTGTTGTTGTTGATTTCTACGGGAAAGGAGGGGCGTGCCTGGCGGTCACGTGTGCGCGGAACTGGCTCCTGGTTGGCCCGGTCGCGGACTGGACTAGGAAATGTCGGAGACGATGCCACGCCACTTTGCGACACCAAACGAAAGAAATACGAGCAAAATAAGTGGAAAGACTTGAAAAAAAGTCCACCTCGCGATGGTCGACGGTCGCGGTGAGTGCTCTAGAAAACTTTTCTCTCTCTACTTTGAAAGCTAGCTAGCTAGCAAGTCATTTTGTCATAGCGCTGTCTTAGGGGGACACTTTCAAAATCGACCGCCAGGGGGCAGCCGCGTCCAACAGGCCATTAAAAACAAGCCAAGTGTCTTGGCTCAGTTTCAGTGCCGTTGACGATGATAAAAATGGCAAAAAAGATAAAACATTTTCTACACTTTTCAATGTTTTCAAATCACATTTATTGTGAAGGGAGGGTACAAGTGTATTGTCTTTTTCCCAAAACAGGCACGCAGTATAGAGAGGAACATTGATTGAGTGTTTTTACATGACGCTTTGTATTTACATGGTTCATTGTTTTGACGCAGCATTCCCAAAAAATGGCAGTCACGTGACGCATTTTGCTCTCCTTCACTATTCAATCGCTTTCATAACGACGGGATTCCGATTCCAAGTCACATTTCCGTAACTTGGGCGTTGTTAACACAGATGAGGGCTTTAAGTGGAAGGGCTCCACTTTTCATCAGCCGGCTCTATTTTGAAGGCCAGAAGACAAATGTTGCATTTTGGAGGAGCGAGAGTCGAGCAAATGTTCTCTCTGTGGGACTGAAATGAACCAGTGGCTTGTTACGTACGCGGAGAGAAAGGAGCTCCCGGTCTGGTCCGCACCGGTCCGGTTCTAGGCCAGGACGCTCAGGTAGACGGGCGGGTTCTCGGCCAGACCCAGGAGGCGGGCGTGGACGTCCTTGATGGACGTGCGGCGTTGCGGTTCGCGCTGCCAGCAGCCGCGCATCAGCTGGTACACGGCATGGGGGCAGGTGCGGGGGCGCTCCAGCTCGCGGCCCTGCGTGATGCACTCGATGGCCTGAAGGGGGCGGCAGTAGAAGCTTTGAAAGACGACGACCGGCCCCCCGACGGATCGAGGCACTCTCCTCGCAAAAGGCCAGAGAAAGTACGACGCACGCACGACGACCCACCTCGCTGTTGGAGAGCTGGTACCAGGGCTGCTTGCCGTAGGTGAAGATCTCCCAGAGGACCACGCCCAAGCTCCAGATGTCGCTCTCCGTGGTGAACTTGCGGTACATGATGCTCTCGGGCGGCATCCAGCGGATGGGCAGCATGGTGCGGCCTCCCACCTGCGTCCCGCCGCAAAATACGCCCGTCACTTGGCGTGCACTCCCCCCGCCCCCGCGGTTAAATCCCCGGCCGGCCAGGCGTGGTCACTGACCCGATAGTAATCGGTGCTGTAGATGTCCCTGGACATGCCAAAGTCCCCGATCTTGACCACCAGGCTTTCCCCCACCAGGCAGTTGCGCGTGGCCAGGTCGCGGTGGACAAAGTGCAGCGAGGCCAGGTAGAGCATCCCCGAGGCGATCTGCGCCGCCACGTGGAGCATCTGCGGCACGCTCAGCTCGCCCGCCGCCGTGGCCGGCTCCGTCTTGGCCTCGTCCAGGATGCCGGCGTCGGGGCCGTGCGCCCTGCCGCCGCCGCCACCGCCAAAAAAGCAAACGTCACCGCTAAGCTAGTTGCCGCAAAAGCCAACGCTCTTGCTAACTTGGTCATCGTCATCTCAAACAAAAAATGCTCCCATTTTGAGTTCCTTTTTCATACTAGAAAGAAAATGGAGTGTTTTAGGTGACGCCACTGTGGGCTTTTTTGTACTTCAATCAAAAATATACATATATACATCATCCAGAAATGTCCAATAGTCAAAGAGAACAAGACGTCTTGATCAGATGAATGAGGGAAAAAAAAAACACTAAGTAGATTTCTCGCCAAATCTTTGTGGAAATTGAATTTTTGATCCCTGAGAAGCGGTCCAAACGGATGCGCCTCGTCGCCACCGCGTGGGCGCTATCGCATTAGCTTTAGGTCCGAAATGGGACGGCTATTAGTTTACGTGGCAGGTGGCCGGCCGGGACGAGACGGGACGGGACGGGGAAACAGCTGCTTCCCCGAAAACGGCGTTGCCGCCCACGTTTCCCAGGTAACCGCGCGTCTTCTAATTGGCCGGTGTCGCATATAATCTGGCTAATGAATGGCGGCGTCATCCGCCGCCCGCTTTCCAGGCCAAACGTCGACGGTCTGGACGAGACGCCTCGTACGCGGCCGGGAAAATATCGTCCGCCACATTTTGACCTTAAGGGCAAATTTGGCCATTTTGGAATTGTACCGTAGGTTTAGTGCTTTGTTGACCTTGTGCCTGGCCATTGGTCGGCCACCCATTCAAGCTCCACCCCCCCAGAACCCATGAACCGTTTGGAAGGAGAATCTTTGCTTTTCCAGGTCAACATGTTCATGGTTGGTTTGGACGTACCGGAGGAAGCGGTTGAGGTCGCCGTGGCGCATGTATTCAAAGACCATGGCGAGCGGCTCCCCGTCGGCGCACACGCCGTAGAAGCGCACGATGTGGGCGTGCTGCAGAACCGTCAGGAGCTCCGCCTCCCGCTGGAAGTCCTGCCGCGTCGACTCGTTGGCGTCCTTCAGCGTCTGAACGGACAAAAGGCATTAAAGGAGGTCGGCCACGGGCTAACGTCTTTCCCCCCGACCGACCTTGATGGCGACCAACATCTTGTCGGCGTCGGGGCTGAGGTTGGCGCACTCGGCCAGGTAAACCTTCCCGAAGGCGCCTTCGCCCAGCTCCCACTTGAGGAGGATGTCGGCGCGCTTGATGTGGCGGACGCCTGAAAGGGCAACTTGTGGGTTGGGCGGGGCCGGGCCGACCCGGGCCGCGCCCCCTCGCACGCCACCCCCTGCCACGGGCGCACACTCACACATGTCTTTGTCCTTGACGATGCCGCAGAAGTACTGCGGGTTCTCCACGAAGCCGGACACCCCCGAGTCTTCGTCCGACGAGGGCGGGCCGCTCCCCAAGTTGACGAAGCGCAGCGACACGGCCGAGTCGTCCTCGGCGCCCAGCGGCGACGAACCTGCCGGGGACGGCTCGGGTCAGTTTTTCCGGGCCCGAGGCCGGACGCGCCGGACGCGGATCGCCGTCGTTGGCGACCGGCAGCAGGTGGCGTCGTGAGCCGCGGACTGGCGTTAACTGGCGTTTCAATGGAGCCTTGTTTGGCTCCAAATCATTTGGCCCGTGATGGCGGCGCCTCAATTTGGCAATAATGGCGGCAATCGGGGCGCCATTGAAGGCCGTTACGGTGAGGCCCTCTGAGGCCAAAGTGGTCCGACTCCTGGGTCCGGCCCCGTGGAAAAGAAAAGGCGCTCGCTCGCTCGTTCGCTCCACTTAGGCAATCAGCGTGGCGAGCGCCAGCCACTTAGGCGCACAAATGGAGCGGAGAGCAAGCAGCCGTCTTTAATGGCCACAGCCCAGGGAGCTTTTTGCCTCCCTGCCTGTAATTAAGGCACTTTGCCGCCGCCCGCCGGCGCGCTTAAAGCCGGGGTCCCGCGTGAGCGACTCGGTCGCCGCTTTACGACCTTGTTTTGCACTCCCCTTTTGGTGCCGGAGTCCGAATGGATTTGCATGTCTGCCAGTGGCGGCGGCGGCGGCGGCGGCGGCGGCGGCGGCGGCGGCGGCGGCGGCGGCCCAAAGTTCCTTCAAAGAGGTGGCTGCTTGCTACTACAGACGCTCCCCTACTTACCAACGAAGGAGTTAGGTTCCGAGCGATTGTTCATAAGTTGAATTTCTTTGTAAGTTGATTCAGTGCTATATTTTGTATTATAATTTATGTTTAAGGCCTTTATAAGTATATTGAAGGTTTATATAAGTGCATTTGTATGTTTAAGGCTTGTATAAGTAACACGCATTGGTTTGTACTAAAGAACTTACGGTGAATGCCGAATTTGGAGTCGCGCCCGCATTTGTTGACCACCAAGACGGCGAGCAGCAAGAAGGTGCAGGCGAACATGGCCAGACCCACGGCCACCGACACCTGAGACGGACACGGCTCCAATGGGTCAGTCTGCCCACTAAAAAGGGGACGGCCAAAGAACTGACCATGAAGACGCCGCTCTCCAGGTTCTCGGTGACGCCCACGGCGGATTTGTTGGTGGGAACTGCTCGGAGGACGTCGGGGAAAGACGGGGGGTCAGCGGATGGCGTTTCGGCTGGAAACATTTGCTCGCTACTCACCCGGATCCTCGTTGACGACTTGCGGGAAGGACAGAGACGACGAGCGAGTCAAAAACAACACCGGGACGCCCTTGATTTAGCCGAGCCTTTAGTGTGGACCCCCACTCACCCGGGATGATGCCCTCGGGATCCAGCCCAAAGGGGTTGTCCATGAAATCGCCGGTGGCGTTGGCCCGGGCCCCGCCCAGCTTGTTGTCCACCATCAGCGTGTAGAGGCCGTTGTTCATGTGCGTGGGTTTGTCCAGGTACAGGCAGCCGTGCTTCTTGGAGCCGTCGGCCGAGTCGGCGATGATGTCCGTGTACGTCAGCACCGTCTCGCGCAGTTCCGAGCCTTGGTACAGCCAGCTGATGTTGACTTCCGGGTTGCCGTCCACGATGAAGGGGAAGCACCAGTGGTGCATGGGCACCGCGTTGCCCAGGTACACGATCTTGGCCGGGACTGCGAGAGAAGGGGGCCCCGTTAACAGGGGGGGGATTCGGATGGCCCCGGATCCAAACCCCCCCAAGGAGAGCCACGTGGTGGCCTCGTATCTGCGACCAAAAACATTGGCGAGACCAAACTTGGCCAAAACCAGACAGATTTGAAGGAGCGTTTATGTATGGAAATACATTTGGACGGTGAGCTAGACTTTTGAGAAGCACAATGAAATGGACTGGAGCACAAAGACTTTCTTTCCGGAGTTGAGACAAGGCGCTTTCCACCAATCGATGTCGCGCGTGCGGCTCTTTTCAGACACGCCTTGACCCCGCCATGAATAATGAAACCCCGGTCACGTCACGGTGAGGTTGTTGCGCCAGCCGCAAACTTTACAGGAAATGAAGCGGGGGAGACACTCAAGAGACCCCCGTCGGCTGAGCTCGTCGGAAAAAAGTGCTGAATACAACAACGCCCCCCCCACCCCAAGTGCTACCGCCGGAAATGACTTTGCGGGATACTTCACGAAAACGACTCAACTGCGCCCGTTTTGGAGGGCGTGCCGCCGCCGCCAAGCTGATTGACACGGTCCCCCTAACAAAATGTCCAGGAAACCCACCAAATGCCGGAATGGAAAAAGTGGTGGTCGACCCAAAAGCATATTTTATGCCAGGGGTCGGGAACCTTTTTGACCAAGAGAGCCACAAACAATTCATATTTTCCAATGTTATTCCTTGTGAGCCATACTACAAATTTAAAAGTCAAAATACATACATTTAAACGAGTGCCTTTTCAATTTGTTTTCAGTAATTTCACCACTTTTAAAGTGGAAAAAACTGAATATTGTTTAAAAGATTCTTATACTGTTGCTAATCAATGAGAGGATGCATTCCAGAAGAGTCTACTGCCCCAAAAAATGAAGATTAAAGCAAAAAAAATGAAGATTAACGCAAAAAAATGAAGATTAAAGCAAAAAAAATGAAGATTAAAGCAGTTCTAAATGTAATATCTCAGTTCTGTCAACAACCATTTCCATATTTTAGCTCACAGGTTAGCAAAGAGCAAGATCCACCCATCAAAAGAGCCACATGTGGCTCCCGAGCCATAGGTTTCCTACCCCTGTTTTATGCAAACAAAAAAAGGGATATAATCCAAATGTATCTAGTCACTCACAAGTGGTGCCTCTACTTACGAAATCAATTGGTCCTAGATTTTTTTGTAAGTAGAGCACCTTTTTTTTTTTACATTGAATTAGCATCATTCGTTCCACCATTTTTAAAAGCAGCCACTATAAACCTTTTAAAAATAATAACAGCATGCCATTTTTGGATCAAATGTGTATGTATGCAAAAACAGCCAAAAATATTAGAATGCTGTTTCTTAAGCCATTAAAACGATGGCACAACACCGAACAAAACAGTAGCGACGACAAGAAGTGAGTGCCAATTAACTGGAAAGAATTGCCCCAAAATGAAGTGAAAACCACCCTGGTAAATTCTTCAAATCTAAGGACGGCGGGGGGTGCTTAATGGCCAGGGTTGCCTAGCAAATAGCCCTGATAGAAATAAAAGCGTTCTCCCGTTAAGTTTCTTTCTAATGGAGCCAGCAGCTCTCTGCGGCCGTCCAATCAGACAAATAACGTTTGCGTTCGCAGACGTTTAAATGCTCCGCAATCAAAGGAGCAAAAGAGGGAAAGCGTTTCTCGTCCACGACGGTTGCCATTAGCGCTTAGCGCTTCGTATCCAAAGAAAACGTCCAACGTGGACTTGGACAAAGTGGGGAGGGCGAAAAAAGGCTGACATCTTTTCAAATAGGTTTGACTCATTTTTCTTTCTTTTTTTTCAGGCATTTTAACTCTTTGAGGACCATTTGGATGTGCGGATATGATTCTCTGGTTTTCGAACAGGGGTCAGGAACCTTTTTGACCAAGAGAGCCACAAACAATTCATATTTTCCAATGTTATTCCTTGTGAGCCATACTACCAATTTAAAAGTCAAAATACATACATGTAAACGAGTGCCTTTTCATTTTTTTTTGTAATTTTACCACTTTTAAAGTGGAAAAAAACGGAATATTGTTTAAAAGATTCTTATGCTGTTGCTAATCAATGAGAGGATGCATTCCAGAAGAGTCTACTGCCCAAAAAAATGAAGATTAAAGCAGTTCTAGATGTAACATCTCACTTCTGTCACCAGCAATTTCCACATTTTAGCTCACAGGTTAGCAAAGTGCCAGATGCACCCATCAAAAGAGCCACATGTGGCTCCCGAGCCATAGGTTCCCTACCCCTGTTTTAGAAGATCCCATGGGAGATCCTGGCCTCGCCCTTAATGGACTCGCCCGCCCACTCCGGAAAAAAAAAGGCCCCGGTTGGTGATTGGCAGACCGCAAAACGGCGGCCATCCATCAACGGAACGGGACGGACGCTCGTTAACCACCGGCCCTTTAATTACCTCCCAGAACACCAGCGTGGGCTATTTACTGCCCGGCCATTGATTGGTCGCGCTCGGCTCCACGGTCAGTGGACGTCCCGTAGTCTTACCGGTATAGTACGGGAAAAAAAAGAAGTCAATTGTCTTTTTCCAACGAGGACGATTTGATTTTAGCATTGACGCATCAGGAAAAAACAATAACCCCGGAGCCAAATGAGACGAGAGCGGCGCTCACACTCGATGTCCAGCTGGACGGCGTCCTCCCCGGGCCCGGCCCGGTTCTCGGCCCGGCACGTCAGATTGTGCAGGTTGTCGGCGGACGAGACGTTGCTGAGGAATAGGACGGCCTCCAGCGTGGAACCCCAGATTCGTTCCTGCCGCCAGAGCGCCAGAGAGAACCGGGCGTTACGGGCGTCACGGGCGTCACGGGCGTCACGGGCGTCGGCAAAATGGCGTACCTGGGCCACGAAACGCGAGCGGAGCACGTCCGTACGCCAGCTGACTTGCGGGGTGGGACTTCCTGTCACGTGACACTCGAAGGTCAGGTTGCCGCCCTCCTCCACTTTGTTGTTGGACGGCAAGATGGTGACCTCGGGGAGACCTGATCGCCACAACAAGACGGACGACTTCATTCCGAGACTCGTCACTCTTTAAAGAAACGCGCCGCCACCGACTCAACTCACTGCAGTTGTCGACGAGCAGGGCGGCGAGCGGCACTTCGCGTCCATCCGAGAGACACGTCAAGGGGTGCTCGTCCAGGCCGGCGCGCTGGTGGCGTTGCCAGTGCTGCAGCCAGTGGAGGTCGCACGAGCAAACCAGAGGGTTGTCCAATAGAATCCTGAGCAAAGAAGGCACCCACGGTGGGAAAAAAATGGCCACCTTACCGTCATAAAAGTGCCTCGATGCGATCTTAACAAGGGAAAAGACTGGATTTTAGCGGCAAACTCACAGGTTGAGGAGCGGGAGAAAATGAAAGACCCGCCAGGAGATGTTCTCCAGAGAGTTGAAGGCCAAGTTCCTGAAACAAGCAATGGCATTCGCTCAAAGTCGGAGATGAGGGCGGAGCTTTCGGCCCACCCCCAATATGACGGCGTACTATATGGTGGACACCAACGTGACGGGAAATGCTTGATGATGACATCAGATCTTAATGACTTTTCTTTTTGGTGGCTGCCCTGGCCCCGCCCACCCCAAAAAGTCACTGCTACAATGAGCTGCTAGCCGTCTGCTAGCTAGGCGGCCGTCCACAGGCACGTTGTTAGTTGATTTGTGCGACAGACTCGCTCTCCAACTCGGGGAGTTTGTGAGGCCTCCCCGGGTCCTGCGATTGGCTGCCCGCCCGCCCATTCAAAGTCTGCTGGGATAGGCTCCAGCTCCCCCCGTGACCCTCGTGAGGATAAGCGGTTCAGAAAATGAATGGACTTGTAGTACTTTTTAAACACTTGATTTCAAATGTCATGGCCAATTATACTATGTGTTTAATATTTGGGGTACTCGGACGATTCGCCGAAAGACGTTTGGCCGACGGACAGTTCGCCGAACGGACGTTTCGGCGAAACGTCCGTTCGGCGAACTGTCCGTCGGCCAAACGTCTTTCGGCGAATCGTCCGGTCACGAATATTTTGTACTAATCTTATGGTTAGGATGATACTTATTGTTGACCGCTTGTTGTTTGCACGGCTCCCTCACGCCCAATAGATTTGCTTTTTGCAAACATGGCAATTACGCCGAAAACATTTGTCTGATGGCCGTGGCGATATGTCATTTTCCTGCCGTTGTTTTGGTCTGTAGGCGCGACGTGAGCCGGGCCGGGCCGAGCCGGGCTGGGCCCCTCCTAGCGGAATTATTGATTTAGCTATAATGGAGCCTGAGTGGAGTGTATTTATTATGCAGCACTTGTCGATAATTGGGAAAAGATGAGCGTTGAACGGCGTCTCGGCTTTCCCCGCCGGGCTTATCTTTCCAGCGCCGTCCAATCCCAAAACAAAAGGGGAAAAAAATGGACGTCCAGCGTTTGCAGTACATTTGTCACCGGGGCTAGGAACCGATGGCTAGCACGCGATACACGTCTTAAAATAACCGTGATCTTATCGTGTTCATGTTCAACGAATAAAAAGAAATGCTAACCGACGCGTTCATCTAGGGAAATTGCGTGTCATTTCCTGTGGATTTGGGCTTGTTGAAATATCCCCAAATGACTCAAAATCAACAGAAGTGACCCGTAAATGCCTAAAAGTGAACAGGAAATGCTTTAAGATGGACAGGAAGGGATCTGTAAAGGCCCCCAAATGAAGGAGAAATCAATTGGACCTCTGGCGCCGTTAATGGCAGCCAATGAGTTCAAATAGACTTATTATTATATTAGAATTTTTCTAGTGGAAAATCTTGGTTGATTTTGTTTGTTTATAAACTGACACCTTTTTAAAATGATGTTGAAATTTTTGACGGGAGCACATCGAAAACCTTTCAAAAGTATTGTGAAATGCACCAATTTGATGTATTTTTATACCCTTATTTGTCACGTTTGAGAAAAAAATCAATACACAAAGACCATCTGGCGTGGTTTTAGCTAAAACGGAGGTCAAGTTTCAGCCCTATTTTTTTTAGTCAATTCTGTTGAAGAAAATGTAATCAGAGCACAACAAATGATATTAGCTCAGTGGCTCTGATGCTCGAAATGTATTTTTTTTTTTTTTTTTTCCCTCCCTGATGTTTTCATTTTTTCGTTGCCGATTTATATTTATTTGTGCGTGCATTAGAAATGACACTATTATTTTCATAGAGTTGAAAAGGGTTGGGGGTTTTAATATATACTGAATATATTTTAAATAAATAATAATAATAATTATACGAAAAACAACTTAGATTTTTTGGTTTGTTTGAAAAATTATATACTATTATAAGGGTAAAAAGAGTATTTGTACAATTTTTAGCTCAATAATGTCTCTGGAAGATTCATCCACTGTCAAAATATTTGTCCATGCCGTGACAGTCATAGAGGCCAAGGGGTTCACCTCACGACAACATGAATATTATGCATGAATATCATCCATATTTGGAAGATGTACTTACACGTATTGCAATTTGAGGTTGTAGCGGAAGGCGTTGGCGGCAATATATCTCAGTTTGCATGATGTCACTGTGCTACAGAGGCGTGCGGTAAAACATGAAAAAAAAGAATGAATATCATCACAATTAAATAAGCTAAAAGTTGGTGTGTGACACAATTCACGAATTCATAAGGCAAAATAATGTGGTCAAACATTATGTGAATGATGTTGATACTAAATCGGATATTTCCTACTATCCAAACGACCGCTAATGCAACACACGACAGAACTACTTCCGCTATTTACGCGCCGTTTTCTCAAATGGTCAACACTACAATCATTGAAATAACATAACAGTGTTTTTGGATTCAACATTGTTGCCCAGTATATGGTTATTTTAAAATGATTAAATTATGGATGCGTTATGTTTAGGAGGTTATAAGCGCAAGATATTGCACATGAGCATTACACGTCTCATTAGGATGTGTTTTTTTTTTTACAGTCGATGTTTGTTAGCAGGTGGATTGTACCATGTCATTATCTATACAAAGGGGTGTTTGTTTATTTAGAAAAACGCAGATGGATTATTCCAGATCATTGGCGCTAAAGTTTGCTCTTGTTTAGCATGTCAGGACTCCACTTTTGACAGCCAACAGGTGATATAAATAGATGTCAAGTCAAATGGAGGTAATTAAAATATGTTTGGATGGATATATGAATGTTTGACATTGTTTCTGGGCTTTAATTTACTGATTTGTGTCGAAAAAATTGTGCTTCGTCCTGTGTTTAAGAGAATCCATGGCGTCCTTTCGACCCCACTAAAAGTCAAAATGACTGTCAGACTGATAAACCTGGCGTACAAGAGTTCCAACTTCTTTCTTGTCATTTGTGGTAAGTTTATTTTCACTATGTCACGTGAAATTGGTTTTGTTTGGAGTAATATCATGGTCGTCTGACACGGGGGCAGCCATTACTATTATTTAGTCAATCCAATGTGAGTATGTATGTATGCCAAAAGACCTGCTGCTATTTTTGGTTTTCAATTCAAAATCAAGCAAAAGTTCATGAATTATTGAGGAACATTTTTAGAAGAAGCTGTAATTGTTAGAATTGTAAGATTGTGCTGCGAAAAATTGACAACATTTTTTAAAGGGAAAGAAAGGGTTATTATTATTTCAGAAAACTCGTGTAACTAACATAAATATAGACATTTTCACATGTATTTTTAAAGGTTATGAAAACAGTCAAATATAACATTGTTTTTTTCTAGACCCTTACAACAACTAGCATGCTTTGTGACCATACATATCATAATTGTTACATGAATTTTTGTGTGATTATATTATATCTAATGAACATTTTTTGTTTTGTTTGTTTATTATAGAATGTTAGTTGCTGTCATTTAGTTAGCGGTTGAAAGTGTTAACTGGCATCAATCAAATGCATTATAAGAAGGAGGAAAATGATGAGAATACTTACAAGTTTTTGAGCTCTCTGTAGTTGCCGAGCTCCGCCAGCGTGATATTTTCCAGGCCGGCTTGGTTTTCAATGTAGCTGCCAACAAAGCGTCAAGTGGCATTTAACGCGCGCACGCTTTATGATGGAACAAAATACAAATTCATCGTCATCCCCCGCATTGAATGCCGCCCAAGGAAATACAAGAAAAAAAACTAGCCACATACTTATCGTTTTGTTTCGAACCATTCGTTTATGCCCTTGTATAAAGATCGGAATATTTCTAGGGGCTCCATTATCTGCACAATCCTTGGGACCAGGTTTTTATCCCCGGCCAAAATTGGAAAAACTTGAAGAAATGAAATGGATTGAATTTATTGAGGCAAAGCAGCCACTGTAAATCCACCAGGATTTTTTTTCTTAGCAATTGTCAGGCTGCAGCGAGGCCACACTTGGCAAAATGAACTAAAAAAAAACCCCAAAAACACGTACGTATTATCACTTTTGCCTGTACAAAATGTCTGCCACAATATCGGCCGTTTTTTCCAAAGTAAAATCAGATGTCCGCAGACTATTTTTATGATTCAAATCGTTCAAATTGACCTTTGGTCTAATAGGGCACTCGTCAATAATGAAATGTTATCATTCTCTTCATTACTGGTGATCCTAAACTAAATGAGGCACCCGAAACTCTACCTTGGCAATACTTTTCCCTTCAATGTTTAGCCTGAAAACCTCCAAAGTTTTCCTCAAAGGATTTTCCCAAAAAGTTGAACCCATGAATGTGAGGCTGGGGGCGTGGCCTGTGAAATTGGCAACGTGACGTTATATAGGGGAGAAACCCCCCCCCGGCAAAATGCTAACGTTGGCGCAGGCTAAATGTAAAAAAAGAAGTGGATTTTGAAAGCAAGTGTAGTTTCTCTGTCAGTCTCCACGGCGACCAATTGTTTTTCTTTTTCTTTTTCTTTTATTGCCGTTTGATGGGCCCACGCGGCGCTAATGTGATTAGAGCGGCAGGTGGGCCAAGGATCGCCCATCGCCTTTACTTATTGGATTGAGCCAATTGGGTTGTAGATCATCTATTGTTCCCGGGGGAAGGGAGGGGGGGCGGGGGGTGCTGGGGCCGAGTGGGCGGAGGCGATTGTGCGTTGACTGGCAATTGGCAAAATTCAATTTCTAACTCTGCGGATGATGAATCGAGGCCCGTTTGGAAAATGCAAGAGTATCGATTTGGAGCGCCTCGTACGGAAGGACGGATTGCTCCACGCCTCGTCAATAACTTGATATTTTGAATCTGAAAAGAGCTGAAAATCCCAATATTTCCACACGCTGGTGTCATTGACGGCGCATAGGCGTCCGATCCGTTTGTCCGGATGGAGCGGAGGAATGTTGGTTCCATTTTACGGGATGAAAATTTGAAAAAAAAGCGTATTATCTCTCGCAAAATGTCACATATTTCATCATTGTATTTTTTCAATAAGCTTTTTTCCATTATATTTTTGGGTCAAAGCGAATGTAGCTCTAAAAAATAGCTCACAGAAGCTTCTGATATGACATCAAAATGTCTTTTTCTGAAAATTGTTGCTTGTTTTTCAAAGAAATATTGTTTGTAGAAAAAGACAGCGTTGTTTGGATGCCATATTTTTCAAAGAACACCTTCATTTTTCCTTTTGGGTCCAAGAAATGAACTCTAATTGTTTTTAAACCTTCCTTTTTATCCGAAAATGTGGTTGCGGTTAAGAAAAATCGGGAATGAAGTGAATTTCTGAGAATCCAATTGTTTTCGTGGGGGAAAAAAATAAACTTACAAGAACAGCCCAGCCAATGAGAGCATGTTTTTGGGACATTGATCATTTCTTGTTGTAATTTCAAGCGCATCCGGAGAAAGCGTACGCACGCGGAGGTCACGGCCAACTCGCCCCGATGGTTCGCCCGGAAACGTCTCCGTAATGAAAAATTCTTTCTGTAAATGATTTGTGCAGCGAGCTGACCCGACCCAAGGAGTGCCCATCCTGCCCAGAAGATCATCCACGACAGAATCTGTCAAGTTTGGCCGGCCTTCGTCGCTGCACATTTCCAGAGGTGCGTTACATTTACTCTCTGGCTTACTCGGGTCACTTTTGGAGCCGATTGCCCTCCTAAAAGTAGTTATACCGTGTGGCGCTTTCTATCTTTACTTGAAATACGTGAAGAAGCGCTACTTTTCCACGATGACTTTATTCTACATTTGATGAACTTGACTTTAGCCAGCGCGGTGGCTCTACCAGACGTTACATTACGGTCATTTGAGCGCGCCGTCACGCCGACGCCGGCGCAATCTAGCGGGTGGGGCCTTCAAAACGCCGTCAAAAATCAACCGTTTGACATTTAGCGCTGCCGTCAACATGGCGGACTCAAAAATCTGGATTTGAAATGTTTTCATTGGCATTGATAGACCACAGAAAACAGAATGGGGACCGTTTTAGTTGTAAAATATGCTGATCCTGGCCACGAGAGGGCACTCTTCCGTTTCGCTCTTATTTTCCGGTCAATAGCGATGTATTTTTTGGACGTTATATGGTCACGTGATAGGTTATAGTCGCATAATAAGAGTTGACAAACTAGCTGAAGAAGAAAAAGATATAAAATACACCATACTATTAAAAATAAAACAGGCATTATCAGCAGGTGCTCACTACTTGAGTATTCCTTTCATGGAATACTTTTTCCTTTCTTTTTTTTTTAAATTGTCTGAATTTGGGGGGGGGGATTTTTACATTTTTTACAACGTAATATTATTGCCGAGAGATGCTACTCTTACTTGAGTCGTATTTCGAGCGACTCCGCCTCCTGTTACCACAGTAAAATGACCAGATGTGACCAGCGGCATATACATGTACGCTACTTATATACTTTGGTAAACAGAGTACAGTAGTCGTCGTTTGATTCCCGGTTTGTATGTCGAGACAGATTTTCCCGCAAAAATACCTTCTCATTGGATGCAACGGTTCCATGGCCCAAAAAAAGCTTGATACATCCCCAATGAATCATAAGCCATATTTTATTGCCACCTGACCTTAAAGGTTGGTGGAGGAGACAAAGCGTGCCAAGGTAGAGGGGGAACTTTAAACATATTCATTTTTTGAGTTTTCACCGTCAGCCTCTTTACATTTGTTGTCATTTTTTCTCTCTTCGCTTGCACTTTCCTTATTGCGCTCACTAGTTGCGTGTCGCTGTCGTATATCGATCTATCAAATTTGATGTGGAAAAACGGGAACTCGAAGCGGCGCCGTTTTAGCGCCGCGTTTTTGACAAATCAAAGTTGCTAGATTTGATTGAGGTTTTTTTTTTTTCGTTGAGCCAATCCAAGTAGTCGGATTTGATTTTTGGCAATGGCATTCTCTGAATAGAAAAAAAAAGTGCGGACGGCGGGAATAGGTCACGGGGTCGAGGCCCGGGGCTACTCACATCTCCGTCACGTTCTCGCTCTCCTGCGGCGTCAGAGGCGGGACGGCGCTCACCCCGTCGGGCTCCAGGCACTGCAGCGTGGCCGAGAAGCAGCGGCAGGCCGACGGGCAGCCTTCCCGGCTGGGAGCCGGGCCCAGTGCCAGGGCCAGGGCCAGGGCCAGGGTCAGAGCCAGGCTCGGCGTCGGGGACGCCGCGCCGGACATTTGTGCTGTTGCGGATCCCGGCCGCTCTCTCGCTCCGGCAGCTCCGGGACGTACTGAGCGGCCGGGCTGCCAAACGCTGGGTGGGTTGGTGGGTCGGCGAGCTGGCGACGGGCCTCTGGGGACCGCCGCTCCTCTCTTACTCTCTCTCCGTCCCGGGGACGCGACGGAGGGAGGGAGGGAGGGAGGGAGGGGCCGGCGTCACCGGACACCCGAGAGGGCGGGGCTGGGCTGCCGTGCGGGTGGGAAGTCGTCGTCGTCGCTCCACGTTACGCCGGCTGTCCCACTCAAAAAGCCAACTCGCCGTTCGCCGTCGTTGACGGCGCCAGACGACCCGTCCGGTCTAAGAAATGTCCGCCTCACAGTTCCGACCGAATGTTTCTAGCGGGTTGGACAGTCGAAATGGACTGACCCTAGCTTACGTGATTGGTTGTTGCCCAGTGGAAGCCGTCCGTCATTGGATGGGATAGGTCCCGGCGCCCCCGCCACCCACGTGAGGATCAGAATGAATTCAAACGTGGCTTCCACAATATCACCTCCGTATTGGCCAAGCGTAATCTTAACTTAAATTCTCATGCTTCAATTTCTAAGTGAGTCCTCCGAAAGATGAGCATTGGACGTCGGTTCCGACGCATTTGACCGCCGACCTCCCCGACGTCGGACTGCCGAGCGAGGTCGCCCGTTTCTTCCGACCCTAATTAGCGAGCGAGCGTGCGTTAAAACCGTTTTTTGCCACTGTCATCAGCTTTAGCCGCTAGCTTAATGACTCTCCTCCTCTTTTTTTCTGGGCTCAGCAAAAAGCGCTGTGGGACAAAGCGCTCATTCACCAGAAAAGTCTCCAAAGAAGACGTTGCCGCTTAAATTAAATAGGAGCCCGCGATCGAGTGACCCCAACTTTTGATTGGATGGTCTCCGATTCGTTTTGCCAGCACTTTGCTAGCCGCGTCCTTTAGCGTTCTGCATCGGAACCAAAAATGACGTCCTCAGAAAAAGGGAATGCTCATTTTTCGAAATGAATGAGTGTATGGGTTAGCATTAGTATTAATGATGGAGTGGCCATTTCATGTTGACTGATAGGCGCGCGATAAGGCGGGCGGGCGGAGTCCAGTCGGGGTCGGCGACGCCACAATGAGCCCAGCGCGTCTGTTTCCTGCCGCCGGCGTATTTTTTATCTTTGCGGGAGATGGATTGAAAAGCCAAGTGTCGCAATTAACCCCGCCCTCCCTCGCCCATCCATCACCGCCAAATCTGCTTAAATACGGCAGGAAGAATGAGGCGCTTTTTATCTGCGCGTCGCCAGTTTGTTGTTTTTTTTTTTTCTCAGAAAAGATGGACGTGGACGTGGATGGCGATAGACGTCGTTTCAAGCCGGGTCGAAAACGGTCCAAAAAACTGTTTAAGGGGAGGGGTCACTTCAGAGGTCATAGAGTAGGTGTTGTGGTAGTTAGCAAAAAAAATGGGGACCACTCTTCTTTCATTTCTGTCTTATTTTCCAGCCCCATGCAGTTCAAATCGATTGGACGTCAATATCAATATAAGCCCTTGTGCAAGATACGCAAGTTTGAAACGTCTTATATGTAGAAAAAAAAAGACTTACTATACATTAAAATACATCACAATTATTTCAAATGATGTATCTATTTATTCAATATTTAAAAAGGTAGAGAAAAAAACCCCGAAATGACCAAATGTTGGTCTGCTCCCAACCACCACAAAAGGATTGGACGTCTACTCGTGATAAACCGGCCAGCGACAAACTGGTTTAAAGGAATGATTGAGTTGTTTTTCTTGCCCTTTTGGTCCGTCGCCGAAACAACCGGCCGTCATTTGTCATCTTGATAAACGAGGAAAGAGGCGGCGAGTCACGAGCCCACGCGTAAAAGCTCTTTTGGACCGTGCGCCAGGAAAGCCGGCTTTTACACGCCGTCGCCGTCGCCGTCTTCGCCGGCCGCCATTAAGAAGCGCCGGCTCGGGCCCATAAATGTGACGGAAGGCGCTGCCTTGGACGTCTTCTCGGGGACTTTGTGTGATTTGCGTGCGTTCGCCCATTGCGTACGATTTCACGCCCGCAAAATGCTTTCACTTAGCGATGTGAATCTTGATTGGCCGGCGCATCCAGAGTAGAGCCGCAAAAAACACAAAAAAATCTCATAAAAAACTAAATTATGATTAAAGTGGTGGTAGAGGTAGTGTCAACACCACAGTGACGCTCCTATTAGTGCGTTCGGGACTCAGCAGTGATTTCCATATTTTACCTCACAGGTTAGTGGAAAGCCATATGCACCCATGGAAAGAGCCACCTATGGCTCCAGAGCCATAGGTTCCCTAGCCCTGGCCTAGAACGACCACGGCCGGCCGGTCGGCCGGGCCTTATTTCAAAATTCCCAAAGAAACGCGGCGGTCGCAAACCATCCCGAACAGTCGCGCGGCGTTTTGCTTTGAAGCTACGTCACGGTCGTCATTTCCAGGAATCCTCGGAAGAGATCCTCCCGTTGGGTCGCGCCGCTAATCGCCACGTTTGGGGCCACGCAAGCACACGTGGAGCGACATGAGATACAAGCCGGTAGCGCTCCCTCCTTATCTGTCAAATCTGAACACAGCGAGTCCTCCTAATCCGCAACCGTCCGTCCCCTATCTTTTTTTTTTTCTTTGCTAGTTTCCTCGGCGCGGCGGGCGACGTCCATCCACGGACACACCCCCTCCCCGACGCCCGCATTAGCCCGTGTTTATTAGCGCTGCGCGCGTTTGATCCGGCTTTTGGGCAAACCCAGAATCGATGAGAAATCCGATCGGATCGGCATGAGCCGGCGGGCCCGGGCCACCGGAGGAAACCCGAGGAGGTGTTTTGGAGGGGAGGGGCTTACGTCGGATCGCTCGCGCCGGGGCCCGGACGCGCGCTCGCCTCGCCTCCCACGTCGCAATCGGCGCTTCGCCGCCTATGTGACCGTTGATGGTGAGGCGTTTTGACCCGTCTGTATGAATTGGACGTCAGCTGGCGTCAATAAATGAACAATGTAGCGGGAAATACGTATTTGAGGCTTGATGCCTGAATTGACGGAGGGAAGGATGGATAGGGGGAGGGAGGTTTTGGAGGGAGGGAGGGAGGGAGCCAGCCTGGCATTAATGGAGGCCTTAACTGGAGTCCAGTTGGAGCTTTCTGGAAGACTTGTTGCCTCCCAGCTTCGGCATCTTCCCCAGTTCTAGGAAACGTCAATAATGAAAAGGCGCGCTGGGAACATCGTCGTCATGGTTGTCCCCCCCACCCCCACCCCTCCTCCCCTCGTGAGCGCAAAATCAAAAGACGGAAGAGAAACATAGCTTCATCTTCAGGTTAGCCAAACGGACAGAATTCTCCATTAAGCAGATCTGTTCACCCCTTAAACCCATTCCCTAGGAAATCATTCATGAATTAAAAAAGAAAAAAACCTTTTCAGCACCGCTTTTCCTGGCAAGGTTCGCGGGGGGGGGTGCCGGAGCCCGAAACGTCACAGCTCCAGTGCGCTCCACCTGAAACAGCCGAATAAATGTAGCTCGCCGCTGCCGTGCCTTTCGTCCGTAAAGTCCGTCGTCTCCATTTGTTTTTGTCGGAATAGCGCTCGTTAATTAACGGCGTCCAAATAAAAGGCCTTTCCCGCAGATGCGTCGGGCCGCCCAGCGCCGCCTCAATTATTCAGCATGCCATTTTTATGACTTATTTATAGCCAGAAGTTGAAAGGATCTCACGGCCCGCTTCCAGGACACCTGTTTCTTTAAAATAAAATATTGCTTTTTCCTCTTTGTTCCCCAGTTGGCTCCGGCACCCCTGCGACTCTCGTCAAGACACTTATCTCGATATCATGATTATTTTGCGTTTATCGTCGTTCTTACGCTGGTGGTTGAAGGAAGATCGTATCTGGAGAATCCTGTTATGACACGGATTGAAGGATAGCACGTTTTCCCGATGGTTTTCATTTATTTGCAACGATCGGTCCTCGGCGGCTTTGGCTCCAAAAACAACCAGGGCGAGCCATCCGATCCGCCCGGTGCCCGATCTCGTTTCGGCCCGCGGGACCCGCCGGCCGGCGCGTCCATCGATTTCCGGGAGCCTCCCTCGGCCCCGTCGTCGTGTTTACCTGCCGCGTATTAACCCCGGGTCAAACGGGCGGTCGGGGGTTAGACGCTCGGCTCTCGGCGGGCGGGACGCCGTACGGCCCTTTTGCTCCCAATGTGGCCCCCACCAGATATGTAGCTGATGGCCCTACCCAAAATGGCCACCCGCTTCCCTTCCCGAGACGTCCAATCCCTTCGGCGGCGAATGAACTCGTGTCCATCGACATCTATCTCCATCAACGGTGCTTTGACACTGAGCCAATAATCTTTCAAAGAAATAAGCTCGTTGTGAGGGACTGTGTTGCCCCTACCAAGATGGCCGCCTCAAGACCATGTCGGTAGGGCCGGTGAAATATGATTCCCAATCTCTGCCCTGAGTGGATCACCGGTTGACGTCCAATCCGTAGGAAGCTTGGAATGACTGTTGATTTATTCGCCGCCAGCTGAGCCTTTGACATTCATCAAACAATTTCGCCAAAATCCCTCGAGCTCGTTATTTCTTCATTTCCATGTCAATGCGTCGACGTCCGTGGGGTTCGTCGCCCCTGGCAACGTGGCTGCCTTGGCCGCTTGGACCGCCTGAAGTAAGACTTCCAAACGCACGGCGGTGTCCACTCTGACCAGACGGGACTTTATCACAAGTCGATGTCCAATCGCGTGGCCTCCAATCTGGCTAGATGTCCAATCTGGAAAGGTTGGTGGTCAACAAACATTGGTCCAAGCCTTATGCTTGGAACGGCAACTTCGGACACCCCCGGCCGTGGACGGCGCCGAAAGGCGACGGTCGACCGCCGGCGGCGAGCGTCCAAACGAGAGCGGGCGTCTCGGCGTGTAATTCATGGCTATTTGGACCAGGTGATTGCCCGACGGCGTCGCATCGAGCGCAGAGGCGCGTGCGGCCCATTCCTAAGCGCGGTGTTCCTTTTTTTTTCTTTCCCTCGGCGCCCCACGCCAGCATAAGTGCGACGCCAGCGGGCGTCCATTGATCGCCGCAAATTTCTCTTTTCTTTTACGAGAACCATCGCTCGGAAGAGCCAAAGACTCTTAGTCCAGAGAGCGCGGCTGGAAAAGTATACTAGATTTGAATTTTTGGGACACTTCCTGTTCATTTACACTCTCTTCTTTTTCATTTTAGGACATCTTGGTCCAATTTCTTTGAAGTGGGAGGGCTGCCCGTCAAAGGATCCATGTTCATTCCCCCCAAGTCTACAGGAAGTGACTCAGAAATGCCCTGAAAGCAACAGGAAGTGACCTACAGGTACGTACGTAGGTACGTATTTTGCCCACGTCCCCAATGGATTGGACGTCTGTTGCTGTCAATGGCGTCCCGAAAAGGCCCCAAAATGATTAGGCGTAGGTTGAAAATGGACAGCGGGAAAGCAGTTTTTTCCAGAAATCGCATTTTCTAGTTCACACTGACTTGTGCGGCGGATTGGACGTCCCTCGCCGTCAATGGCGGCCAATGAAAAGAGCGCTCCCGCCCTCTCCTTCCGCGACGGCCGGCCGTTAAATGGGAATTAAAAACCGCACGGGCCTCTTTGCCTTCCAAAATGTCATTACATATCTTCGTGTGGCAGACTGCTGTTGAATAAGCAGTTCGGGGGGCTCCCCTGGGGGGGTCCTGCAGATGGGAGAGTGCAAAAGAGGCTGGGGGGGATGTGTGTGGGGGGGCCCGGGATGCCTAATAGCCGCTGAAATGGAATCCGCATGACGCGCCGTCCCCTAAGTGACTTGCTCGCGCTCGTAGCTCGGAGGCTAAAAAGAAGAAAAAAATCTGGAGGGGGGGGGCTTTCGGTTTTAATTTACGGTACTAATGCTAATGGAATGACTAGCAGTGGTTAGAGTAGGAATCTGGAGTCATTAGCGTAGCATAGGTACCATTCTCCGGCTTAGATAGCACTGAAATGATGCTAATCAAGTTGCTAGCATGTGACGCTGCTTCGCTCAGAGTCCCCATCCCTTTAAAGTGGGAGGGCTGGTCGCGAAGAACTGCTTTCCCTTCAAATGGCTTGGTGAAGAAGTCATTTCCATTCACGGCACGAGCACCAAAGGAGCTTTCGTGGGGCGGACATGTTGGTAGGGGCAGGACACGTTCCCACGTTCTCATCCGCGTTGACATTGAAAATAAGATAGACGTCGACTAGTGATAAACTTGTTGATAAAATGACCGAGCCGTTACTAAAATGGCCTCTGTATATGAAAAAAGTACTTTTCAGGAAAAATCTCATAAGCTATCAGCTGTCCGGAAAATGAGGCCTCGTTAAATGAACCATCATTTTCACTGAAAAAAATCTGTCCTCTTCAAATGAACTTGTAGTAAACATTGAATCGAATTGGACTGCCTCCCTCTAGCGGTTGACAGTGGAATCTTCACCTAAAACGAATGAAAGGCAGAAAACAAAAACGCAACTTGTAGAAAAAAAACAACGGGCAATTTTCCTCATCGCTCCCGTTGTCGGATTCAGACGGCCGATCCTTTTGGACGTCTATCGCCGTCAACAATACTGAAACGTTTTTCCCCGTTTTCAAATTTTTTTTCGATACCAAACAAACCCGTTCTTTTTTTTTTAATCTATTTTCTTTCCTTCTCTTCCCCTTATTTTTTTCCCTGCTTACATGAACTCATTGCCCGCCACTGACGGAGATTAACATTCAATCCATTTGGACGCCTATCACTGCTAATTCCAATATTTTTTCCTATATCCAACGAAACAGAGATTTCTATTTCAAATCATTTTTTCTCTTCCAGATAAACTCAGTGGCCGCCCTCCTTTTTGGAACGGATCGGCCTTCCATCGCCGTCCACGGCGCCGGCCGAAAGACCGGCGTCGTGCGCACGCCCGTGGTGGACGTCGGCGAAAGAAGCGCGTGGGGTCCACTTAAAGGTTTGCATTGTGCTGGCGGGGGCGCTTAGCAACCGTCTCCAAGGCCGGCGCGCCATTGTGGAGTGGCTGAATTGGCGGGCGGCTGCCTGTTGCTACTTTTCCAAATTGGGATGTCATTGCGCAAAGTGCCCGCAAAACACACACACACACACACACACGTATGCGGGCTAAATGGAAAAAGAACAGCACAGCAGCACTTGCATTTGTATTTTTATTTTGCAGCGTAAAATAAACGTCTATCGTGCAGACTATCATACGAATATAAACAGGAATCAGAGATAAAAACAAGTACTATGTAAAGATATTTCCAATATACAGAATGAAACCATAGAAATGAAAACAATTGAAAATTGAGAAAAAATCGATTTACATTAGGGGTGGTCAAACTTGAACAGGGAAAGAGCCAGACAACCCCGAGAGAGTGACGGCCATTTATGTACATTAGCGTATAGTCTCCTAATTGGCAACCGGTCACAAATTTGCCAAACCCCAAAGTCACAGTTGCCATTCAGAAGGCCTACCCACAAGTCTTTGCGCTCCAAAGAGCCGCATGTGGCTCCCAAGCCGTGGGTTTCCCACTCCAGATTGAACCAATCAAGCCATTCTTTTGGTCAAATGTCCAATTTGAGAGTTCCAAAGTCAATCCGACAATCTGATTTCGCCCAAATCATAACATCCCTTTTTTAAAATACATTTACGCTAATTGCGGACTTAAAAAAAACAAAAACGGAACAAAACGATGACCTCTGCCGCCTCGTACTGGACTGCGTGGGCGTCCGTGGCTAAAATGGCTGGCAGGCGTGTCTTGAAATGCACTTGACGCAAGGACGCGTGCACAAAGACGGCCACTAAAGTGCCAGAAAAAGAAAAAAAGATGGAAAAAGAACCATTGAACGACACGCCACGGGCGGAGCTTCCTTTTTTCCCCCCCCTTGCCGGGGGCGGAGCACCGCGCCACGTCACGTCGGCGCCTTTCTTTTTCTCCCGTGGCGGGCAGCACGCCGCAAAACGAAACGCCGGGCGTCCGGCCAGCGCCCGGGCCCGCTACCCCCCGTCTTCCGCTTTTCATTTGGACGGGCTGGCAAACATTGGGGACCCCCTGCTGAGCCCCCATTCGCTCCGTGGGTAAGTGGATGTTTTTTGGGGTGGGGCCTTGGGAGGGGGGGTTCAAAAAGATAAACAGCAGCAACGAAAAAATGACATGATTGGCTGTCCGGGCTCCTACAAGGGGATTGCATGGGTCTGTATGTGCTGTGGTAGTTAGCGCGTCCAGTTCTGCACAAATCAACCTTCGCACCCCATTTTTGGGGGGTGGGGGTGGGGTCTCAGGTTAATTAAATACATTCAGGGGTGCAAAATTTATGGTTGCCTGTTGCGAGATAACCAGCAGAGGGAGCCGGGTGTTCGTAGTTCTTTTTGATCTTGACCTGGTACACCAGTACAAAAAGAATGCAGATTTTGAAGCGGGATTTTTTTGGGGGGGTTGGGGTGTATCGCAAACGGCTCCATTCTATACACGAGACATGACTGTAGCGTGAAAGCATTTAAAGGCAAAGAAAAGGCGGCGGCGCTGTGGAAAAGAGCTCCGACGGCGGCGTGGAAGACTAGTGATTTTGTTGTTTTGTGTCAGAAAGGACAGCAAGTCATTGTCCTCCACTCCACTGAGGAGACGCCGGCAGCTCCAGCAGCTTCTCCAGCGCCCAATCATCAAGTTTAAGTTGTTTTTTTCTTTCTTTTTTCCGTTTTTCACTCGCCGATCAATACAAAGTGGAGCCCGCGTATCGACCCCGAGCTAGCGTGATGCTAGTTGACTTTGTCTTTGTTTAGCTGTTTTTTTTCATTCTGAAGTCACTTATTTGTGAAAAAAAACATGGAGGAATGTTACTTTTGTACTTGTGTTTTTTTACAAGGTACAAAAAGTGTGTTTTTTCTTCCAATCCATTTATTATTAAACGCTATGCTGCATTGCTGTCAAGGTAGTTTTTCTTGACCACGTGTATTTTTTCAGATTGTTCATTGATTATTTTTGTACATAGAAATTGTATAGGGTGTCATATCATGTTTTGCGGAAGAATGCATCATGTAAAACATTTAATACTTTTTATATTTTAACTTGAAAATAATCATGTCATTACGTGAAACATACCACTTGGAACTTATCACAATATTTCTCGCAGAACTCCCTGCGACAATGGTAAGACAAAATTGCTTAAAAGTCTCAACTCGCTCTAGTGTAGAGCGTCACCAGGAGGAGACCAAGAGCAACATTTTGACACCATAACGCGACACTTCCCTCTACTGTAATAAATTCGCATTACACCCCATCGCTTGGGTCCATCATTATTTTCACGACAGAGTCTGAAAAATAAAAGCACAAAACGTGACGCCAGTCATGTATAGTTCAGTTTTTTTCCCTTCTCAGAGACAATAATGTGGCGAGTAGGGCGCAAATTGTGTACTATATATTATATATAGTACACAAGGCCTATATAATATAGGCGTTGCCTACGCACATTACTTCCGGGTACGCGTATTACGTCGGCACTAAGTAGACATGCGCAGTGGCTCATTCGCCTTCACTCGCAGTCAACATGGCGGACGTACTGGAACTTCTCGATGCGGGAGGCGAGGATTTTCCTATGGATGAGGATGGTAATTCTCCTTTCGGTGTCCCCTTTCAAGCAAAGCGTAGTTAAACTTACATGTAAATTTGAAGTAGCTTTTGTAGTGGAGAAAAACGCCCTGCGTAAAGTGACTCGTCGAATGCGCGGCAGAAGGCCCGAGCTAACGACGCTAACATGCTAACAACGCGCTACCAACGACCGTTTTGTTCAAGATTTAACTTCGTTCGTGTTGCGTTTAACCAAGTGTGGTATAAAATGTATTTTTTTCCCACACAGAAAGCATTCACAAGCTAAAGGAGAAAGCCAAAAAGAGGAAAGGCCGAGGTTTCGGCTCCGGTGAGTGGAAAACGACAAGGAATTGATGCACAGGCAAATGAATGGAGGGCTGACTTTGCGTTTGTTTCGGTAGATGAAGGCGCCAGATCCCGCATGAAGGAAGACTTTGACACCGTGGAGCAGGATGGAGATGAGCCAGGACCTCAGAGATGTGAGTTGGATGTGAAATTAAGTCTGTGTGCCATTGACGTCCTTGATAGACGTCCAGTCGTGTGCCGTCCAAACATCCTTCTGTGAAATTAAATGAGTTGGTTACGAGATAAAAACAAGGACGCGTTCTTCAGCATTAGTGGACGTCTAATTCATTTAAAGCGGGAATGTTGATTTGCTGTTACACTCCTACTTCAAATAGATTGGACATCTATCCAAGTCAATGGAAGCCATTGAGTTATAAAAAAGGGACAACTGTCCTTTTGTCTCCGGCAAGAAAAAAAAGTCAAATACCAATGTAAATATTGACCGGCGACTTGTTTTGCGCCTCGAACGCTAGCCGTAGAGGGCTGGATCCTGTTCGTGACGGGCGTCCACGAGGAAGCCACAGAGGAGGACATCCACGACAAGTTCTCCGAGTTCGGGGAGATCAAGAACCTGCACCTCAACCTGGATCGCAGGACGGGATACCTCAAGGTGAGTCCGGTCTGCCCGCCGTCGCTGGACAGTTGAGAGCAAAATCTGCGCACCCCCAGGGGTACGCCCTGGTGGAGTACGAGACCTACAAAGAGGCCCAGGCCGCCATGGAGGGCCTCAACGGGCAGGACATGATGGGCCAACCCATCAGCGTGGACTGGGGCTTTGTCCGCGGCCCACCCAAGAGCAGACGCAGGTGAGCGGCCGTTTCCGCCGGACGCCGAAACGAACCGGCACCGGCCTCATCGCCTTTTGTTTGTAGGACCGGCGGGCGGCGACGCAGCAGGAGCCCCGACAGGCGACGTCGTTGAATTTCTCTCTTCGTGTATAATTTGCGCTATGGCAACTTCATGCGGCAGTTTTTGGATCTGGCCCCTCGTGTCCTCATTTCTGATGAAAATTGTTTAGTTTTTTTTGCATTTTACTTTGGCAACGTGTTTTTGTTTTACATGACTTTCAAGCAAAATTAAAAGTTTTACAAAAAAATAATGCGTGGGTGGATTTTAATTTTATATTATGATTGTTTTGTGACTGACTAACGCTTTGTTTTGACCCTTTTTTGTCGATATGCTTAAAAATATCGATAAAACTCCAGCCCAATTTTTCGCCACGGTAATGTGGATTGTCGTTTGTCTATCCGTCCAAAATTAAGAGCATTTTAATGGATGAAATCGACTCCTCTGTTTAGGAGTCCTCGTGGAACACTGTCGCAAGATGGCCGCCACTCACCACCTACTCGTTTAACCGTCCAGCCTATTTGCGTGATATCCACGCTCCCGCTCAGAGACCGGCCTCGGAAATGCACCTTTCGGTCTCCTTTTAATCGGCTAACCAATCAACGGCCACTCTTTCGGCTGTCTCGTCCCCAATGGCCAATCACGAGGTCGTTTAAAACGCCAGTCGTTCGCTCACTGGCTCGTATCGGTGTCACCGGGAAACGTTCCCTTCTGTGATTGGCCCCTTGGCAGTGGAGGCGGGCTGCCAGAGTCGGTTGACGTTGTTGTTGTAAGTGGAGTGGAAATTACTTTGTGGCTGCTGGTCCGGCTTGGGGATTTTACGCTCACTTCCGCCACGACAATATGCTTGAAAGTTAGCCTCGGTCACTTTCCCACCGAGAAGGGGGGCGTCGGAGCCCGGGATGAAAGGATGAAAAGATCCGAGGAGCGCCTCCAGGTAAGAAGCAAATTACAAGCTCTCGCTTAGCTAACAGCTAACGCTAGCCGCCGATTAGCCTCAGCCGTCAAGTCGCCGCAACATTACCTCGGTTTAAACATTCGATACGTGGGGGTGGAATTGGACGTGGTCGGAGCGCTTCCCAAGTTTCCAAGTCGATCGCCGAGTGACCACATGCACGTCCACGCGTTTAACTCCTTGAGTGCCATTGACGGTGATAGACGAATCGGGTCTGCTTGAAAAATGACCTTTTTTCCCACGCATAAACTTTGGGGGTATTATCACTTGGAATACTCACAGGAAGTTAAAAAAAATCAACCAACTGGGGACTTTTCAACGGAATTTAATGTTATATCGTAAATGTAGTTGACGGGTCCAGACGTCCAATTGAATTGATATGAATCCTTTCAGTGAGAGTGGACAGCTATTCAAAACTCAAGGCCTGGAATCCTGGCTGTTTTTGCCCATTATAATATTAGCAATGATATGTTTATTATTGGTAGTAATTGTTGATGTGTCGTTCAAAAATGAAGAAATGCAATGTGAATTACAAGTCAATTAATGAAATTAAAACGAATCAAAACAGAAATATACTCTGGTTTGACTCACCTTTTCAAGTCATTGGACGCCATTGACAATGATAGACATGAATTTCATTGAATGGAAATGACTGGACGTGAACGCGCATGTTTCCGTGCCATTGACGGCGCCACTAGTCAAATCCCTTTTGACTGGGTGGGGCTAATGAAGCACATATTTTCCCAAACAATATATGGGAACTTGGCGATAGAAATTTGGCGATACCTTACCACCCCGCTGACCGACTGACGACATCGCGTGGTTTTATTTTCACGTCCAAGAAACAAAAACCTTCTTGAACGGCAATTGGCGATAATTAAAAGGAGGCGGGATGAACTTGTCTTATTGCCGCCAGCCAAAAACAAACAAGACAGACAGTCAAGTGTGTTAAATCTGGATTACGTCAGTGGCTGGCCCGCGGCTGACGCCACCCGCACAATGGCCGCTTGCAACTGCCTGAGGGTTACTTTCTCTTTTGTTTTTTCTTGTTATTTTAGATGATTTAAGACTCACATAGTCAATACTTCATTTTGCCTCGGTCCGGTAGGGTACGTACCATTCGCTTCCTGTTGATTTTAAATCGCTTCTTGTACATTTTGGGCCACTCCGGTGTTACTTCCTTTATATTTTTCTTCAATTGATTTTAGAGTCTTTTTTTTAATGATTTTTGGAGCATTCCTCGTTGGTTTCCTGTTCATTTTGGATCACTTCATGTCAATTTTGGGCCTGTTAGGGTTGTTTTTTTGGTCAAATATTGTGACCACCCATGAAAAAAACTGAAAGACTTGATAAAAAAATAATAGTTTACTTTTTTTTAGTCACGTAATATTGATATGCTTTTGTTGGTATGTATAGTTGCTGTATTTTGGAGCATACAAAATGTGACTGTAGTTTTTTTTTAATGAGACTTGGTTGTCTAAATGGGCCAAAGTCGTCGCTCGAATGACGTCAATCTTTCTGGTCGAAAAGAGCCACGGAATTCGCTTTCGGTTTTCACTCGCGTCAATCAAAATGCGGACAAATTGACCCAGTTGAGCCGGTGCGAAAAATGGGTTGGAATCAAATTGCAAATATCGCGGGGAAAGAAACGTTTCCACGCCTTCGTCTCGTAATCAGCCGTCAAGGTTAACGAGTCGCTCGGCAGGTTGGAGGAGCTGCCGGAATGGTCGCTATGCGCTGGGGTGCCAATTCGCTGGGAGAAAACTGGCTTTAGTTGACGTCCAAAGCCGTCCAACTCGGCCATAACTAGTTCTCACTTGGGACGGGCCACTTTATTTTTGGCCCAAAAGGTTCCCTTATTTGCCGCCACGTTCCTTCGTTCGCCCATCCCAGTCCAAAAGGATTGGACGCCACTGAAAGATGAGCATCCACAGCCTGCCTAATTGAATTGGACATGTCAATAGCAGGCCATGAGTTCATTTTAGGCCACTTCCTTGTCATTTGAGGGTACTTCCAGGGGTCTTGGGGTCAATTGTGGATCATTTCCTATTGATTTGGGGGAACGTCTTGTTTGTTTTTATTGATTCCTGATGATTTGTGGGCATTTCCGCTTGGATTCCTGTTGCTTTGGGGCATTTGAAGGTTCATTATGAACTTGTCGGCTGCCATTGAAGGGGCCGTTTTGACGGCGGGGGGGAAAAACATATCTGTGCTATCTATCTGAAATATTTGCGGTGAAAGGATGACCCCATTGCGACGCGGATGCTAATTGTTAGCCCGTCTTCTTAGCCTGTGTTAGCATCGGGCTAACGGACCCTGACCAAACTTTTCTCTTTTATCTTTCCAGGCCTGACGTCCAAATTTTTTGTTGTTTTTTGTTGTTGTTTTTTTGTGTGTGTCCGTCTCTGGCCGGCGGCCGGCCGCCACCCGAATTCATGATCACATGACCGTGGATATGGACGCCGTCCTATCCAGCTTCGTCCAGTCGACGGGAGCGGAACCGGGGTTAGCCAGAGACCTGCTGGAAGGTAGCGACTCGTTCGGGTTCGACTCCGGCTCTCCGTCACTCACTGACTCGGTGGTTCTGTGGGTGTTTTTCTCTTTTTTTTGTGGCCCAGGCAAGAATTGGGACCTGAGCGCCGCCCTGAGCGACTTTGAAAAGCTGCGACAGGTGCGCGGCGGGAGCGTGACCTACGCCCTCCCCCGGGAGAGAAGGCGCCCGGGACCGGATGACCCCACGGCGCAAGGTGAGAAAGGGCCAAAAGGTTTTTTTAAAGATACTGTCAAGTTATCTCTACTTTCTTCACATTTTGCCCCAAACTTGAAAAGGGGCCCCGCCCGATCTTATCAACGCAGGAACAACTCCAATCCTTCCAGTTTACAATTTTATTGAAGTTTATGGTGATAGGAAGTGGTTAGGTTGAAAACCTTAAAGAAAGGGGAAAGGAGGAAGCATGTGACGTCGTCATTCAAGTTTCACGTTACTATGGTGATCAAAGTGTTGCTCTTGAGTTTACTAATAACATCTTGACTTTACTACAGAAAAGCAGGAGAGCGTTGAAATGATAGAGTGGAGGTGAATGGGTACATTAACTGATTGAGTAAATCAAACACAAATATTCACTTGACAGAGATAGGTCATAAGAGTCATCCAAGTTAAGGGAAAATACAAAGAATGCAACTTAAGGTTGTGAGAAGCAAATTAAGCATCAATCAGCTGGCATCTAGGTGCTACTTATTTGATCCTACCAGTTGCGTGTGATCGGGTCTGAAGGCTATTCCTTGGTATTCCTTGCTCCTTTCTCGCCTGTCTACTTTCAAGGCTTGAATCTGAATGTTTATATCCTGGCTCATGCCCTATGATCTTAGGCAGGAAATGAGGCGAGGTGACTTTGATTTGGCTTTTCTTTTCTGCCCCCTGTTGGCCTGGAGGAGGGGCAGGCCTATCTTCTCCAAAGTTGACTTGACAATACATTTCTATTAATTCTAACATTAATTTGGTCAATTGATGTCCTTAACAACCATTTGTTTCACCTGTTTAACGTTTTTTATGAATTTTAACATTCCTCCAAGGGTTTCCGTTTCATTGATTTTGTCTCAACGTTCCTTTATTTGCATATTGGGGATTTTTTTAAATGTATTTTTTTAAGATATACCGTATTTTCACAACTATAAGGCGCACATACAAGTCTTAAATTTTCTCCAAAATAGACAGGGCGCCGTATAATCCAGTGCGCTTTATATATGGACCAATACTAAAATCATTATCACGATCAAATCAAATAAATCAGTCGATAAGACAACTACGGCAAGCAGCCCCCAACTCTACTATTTTCCCGTAGATAAAGTACTGCGCAGTGACTGCTGGGATATAGAGTTCTTAATACACCCAGTTCTTCAATACACCCAGTATGACGGCGAGCACACTCATTTGGTCCTCGCCGTCATTTCGGCTGGATTTACAAAAGAAATCCTGCCGCTAGATGTTGGCGTCAACGGAGCATTCAAAGGTAGACTGCCAACTATATATAATATATATTAACTCGGAGCTTGCCGTCATTCCCGGAGGCTTGAGAACTACAACCGCTGGACCCGGCGTTTTGGAAGACTCATTTAGGCAATTGTTTCATTCGGACACAGAAAATGAGGACTTTGATGGATTTGTGGGTAATGATGACGTGAGTAAGTTGTAAAATGTCTAAATAAAGTACAACCCAACTCAGTTTTGCTTCCGTTGCCTTTTTAAAAACGTGTTTTTAGCGTGCGGGTGTAGCGTGCATTTGGTGCATGTAGCACCAAATGAGTGTGTTCGCCGTTGTAGTATATTGGTACTATTAGTGCAAAGTTATCACAGCCGTCAACCTGGGTGTATTGACAAAAGGACTATATATCCCAGCAGTCACTGCACACCGGAAATTTTCGTCTGGGGCCGCTTCTGTAGCCAGCGCTATTACGGTTCGAAATTCATCCATAAATAACATATATATGCCATGCCTGGCTGCGTCTTTAAAAACGGTGCGTCCTTTGTGTGTGTCAAATACAGAAATAGCACTCGTTATTGACACTGCGGCTCAAAATACGATGTGCCGAATAGTCGTGAAAATACGGTAATTTGACATCACTGTATTTCCGCTTTTCCCCAGGAGGCAACGACAAGCGCGCTGCGGTGGCGGGAGTCGCCGACGGCAACGGCGAGGTGGACGACGATGCCGCCGCCGCCGCCGCCGCTTCGGCGGAGGAGCGCCTGCTCAACACCCCCGAGTACACCTTCCAGCTGCCGGACCTGAGCGCCTACCAGGACGACTTTCGGGTCAGCGAGCGGGACCTGATCGAGAAGTCCATGATGGTGGCGCTGGAGCACGCTGGTGGGTGACCGGCCGGGCGCGACTCCCTCCGCCGCCCCCGACCGACCGAGCAATCCGACCGACGGTGACGCTTGGGTTCTGTGGCTCGGCAGGGCGTCTCAACTGGTGGACCAAAGTGGTTCCCGCCTGTCAGAGCCTGTTGCCGCTGACCACCACGGGCGACGGAAACTGCCTCTTGCACGCCGCCTCGCTGGGTGGGTCGACAGATCGCGGCGCCGCTTCCGTCCGTTTGGACCGCCGGCCGGCGCTGAACCTTTTTTTAATTTTTTTTTTTGTTAGGCATGTGGGGCTGCCACGACCGCGACCTGTCGCTGCGCAAGGCGCTCCACCGGCAGATGGACGGCGGCGACGAACGGGAGGCCCTGAAGCGGCGCTGGAGGTGGCAGCTGACCCAGCAGAATAAAGAGGTGCCGCAAAGAGACGGCCGTTTGCCTTCCGTTTCCGCGCTGGCGCCCACGCCAAACCGCAAAAATGACAAAAACTCTGCGGCGCAGGTCGAGCCGGTCGGGCCCTTCCGCCATTAACTCGCACCGGCGGCGACACCGGTACAAAGTCGGTCGTGAAACTAAGGGATGTTAGCCTTAAAAGTTTACTGATAATCATTTCAAATTTTGGCCTTTGCATGTGCATACATACATTTTTTTACATATCAGTTCAATTCTTTTACGTCAACACTTGATGCCACGTATTTATCAAAAAGGTCAACATTTATTTCAAACTCCTACATATTATGATTACAAAATGTTAGAAGTGGATGAGCGGTTAGCGCGTGGGCCTCGCCGTTCTGGGATTCCGGGTTTGATCCCAGGTGCATTCTTACAAGCGTGGAGTTTGCACGTTCTCCCCAGGCAGGCCCGCGTGGCTTTTCTTCGGATATTCTGCTTTCCTCGCAAATCCCAAAACGTGCGTGCTAGGCTAATTTAGCAATTGGATTGGCCCCAGCTATGATGAATTGTCATGCCCGTAGATAGCTGGGATAGGCTCCAGCACCCCTCTACGACACTTGTTAGGACAAGTGGATCAGAAAATGAATGGAAAAAAAATTACATTTCATATAAACATTTTTTTTCTCAATTTTTTCATCTCAAAATGATTGAGTTTCTAACACATAGGTCTTCTTTTTTCTTTTAACATCGGATGGCCCCAGTCGGGCTTGGTGTACAGCGAGGACGAGTGGCAGAAGGAGTGGAAGGAGCTACTGAAGCTGGCGTCCAGCGAGCCGCGCCTGAGCTACGGCGCCCACCTCGGCAACGGGGACGGCGGCGGCGGCGCTGGCGCCGCCGGGGGCCCCGGCGAGTCGTCGGACGAGCCCGTCTACGAGAGCCTGGAGGAGTTCCACGTCTTCGTCCTGGCGCACGTCCTCAAGCGCCCCATCGTGGTGGTGGCCGACACCGTGCTGAGGGACTCTGGAGGAGAAGGTGTGGCCTCCTCGCCGGACCTCCCGCCTCCTTTATTCTTCTCCCCTCACCTCCGTCCGTCCGTCCGTCAGCCTTCGCCCCCATTCCGTTTGGCGGCATCTACCTCCCGCTGGAGGCGGCGTGCGGCGAGTGCCATCGCTCGCCGCTGGTGCTGGCATACGACCAGGCGCACTTCTCGGCGTTGGTGCCCATGGAGCAGAAGGACGGCTCGGCCGAGCGAGGTGAGTGAGGCCGGCGTCCATTCCGGGGGCTCAGCTCCTCCCATTTTTTTTCCTCGGGGGCTCAGCTCCTCCCATTTTTTTTCTCCTGGTCCACAGTGGTGATCCCGCTGACCGACTCGGAGCACAAAATGCTGCCCCTGCACTTCGCCGTGGATCCGGGGAAAGACTGGGAGTGGGGCAAGGACGACGCCAACAACATGATGCTCGGAAGGTACCAAACGTTAGCTTACGTCGACGTCATCCGCCGCGTCGCCCTTGTTTTCCGGATTAGAAAGCCCGCCTCTTTTTAGTTTCCTAGGCCTGTTGGTCAGGGGAACACTTCTGACAAGAGTTTTGATTTATTTTTAATCCAAAATACGGAATTTTTGCTCTCCGGCAATGAGGCCTTCCCAGCGCACATTTCGGGCCGTTCCTTCCGACCTATTTCCACGGGTCGTTCCCCGGGAGGAAACGCTAGCTACCCGTGTGCGGTTGATTGGCCGCCGGTCGATTGGCCGCCGGTCGATTGGCCGCCGGTCGATTGGCCGCCGGTCGATTGGCCGCCGGTCAATTGGTCGCCGGTCTTTTGGTCAAAATTTGGGCCGTTCCTTCCGACCTATTTCCACGGGTCGTTCCTCGGGAGGAAACGCTAGCTACCCGTGTGCGGTCGATTGGTCGCCGGTCGATTGGTCGCCAGCCGATTGGTCGCCTGTCTTTTGGTCGCAGTTTGGTCGCCTGGACCGCGACAACGGGCGACCAAAAGACCGGCGGCAAAACAAGGTAAAACAACACGGTCAAGCATGAATAAAAGGCAACAATGGCCATGAGCACTTTCACTGAGCCCACGTTTTTAGTGTAGAAGAGTTTGTATGTACGTGCGTTGTCCCTTTAAGAAGCGACGTCAGTCAGTCGGTCTTAACAAGTTCTCCAGCAAAACACAATAAAAGTCCGGGAAATTTGGAGCTTTTCTTTAGCCTAATAATTAATAGGGCATTAAGTATGACAAAATAGTAATTTGCAGTTTGTATTTAGGGAATTTGAGCAACCATTTCAATGGTAATAATCACTTACCTTCCGGGCGACCAAAAGATCAGCGACCAATCGACCGTGTACCCTAGCTACCACCGTGCAGACGAGACGACGTCGACGCCCGTCTCGTAGTGTGCTCCTATTCGGGGCCTGATCCCGAGCCCAGATTAGCCAGACTCCTTCACCAGATTAACGCTGATTAAGTAGTCGCTACGAGCGACTGGAGAAAGTGCTAAATGAGCTCTGGCAAGCTCTTTGCCCAAATTGAGCGGCCAACTAGAAAGTGACTCACGAAAGGGTTTATTAGTTGTTGTTTTTTCGGCATGAAACCTTTGTGTCGTGTGTTGTTGACATGAGTGGCTATGAACTGGACGGGCGTCTTTTTTTTGTGGACAGCGTGGCGCTGTCTCTGGAGGCCAAGCTCCAGATGCTGCACACCTACATGAGCGTCAGCTGGCTGCCGCTTCCCTGCGAGGTGAGCACGCACTCGTCACGTACCCCTCGCGTGCGCCATTCGTAAGGCTCGACTCCAAACACTGTTTAAGAAAGTAAGAAATATAAATAGGACATTTCCTGAATGAAGACGTTTACACTCATTGCGCAACTTTTTCCAATTTATGACTAATAGTATGACATTGTTCTCTTTTTATGTTTTAAAAATCGGTGACTGCCATGTTTATTTTAAGAATGATGAGAAAAGCCCACAGAGGGGACCAAGGTCAAGCGCTCGTCTTTCCCAGGGCGCGTCAAGTTGGCATTCCACTGGACGCCATTATTATTATTATTACCGTATTTTCACGACTATATGGCGCCTCGTATTTTTAGCCGCAGTGTCAGTAGCGAGTGCTATTTCTGTATTTTAAACACACAAAGGACGCACCGTTTTTAAAAACGCATATATATTATATATGAATATCGAACCGTAATAGCGCTGGCTACCGGAAGCAGCCCCAGACTCTTTTTCCGGTTTCCGGTGCGCAGTGACTACTGGGATATATAGTTCTTGCACGCTACACCCACACGCTAAAAACACGTTTTTAAAAAGGCAACGGAAGCAAAACTGAGTTGTCTTGTACTTTATTTAGCCATTTTACAACTTACTCACGCCATCATCACCCACAAATCCATCAAAGTTCTCATTTTCTGTGTCCCAATTGAACAATTGTCCAAATGAGTCATCGAAAACGCTAGCTAGCTGGTAGCTAGCGTAACTTTTCCAACGGTGCTTTCCATGCTTCGTCAAGCTGTATTGATGATGTATTGATCGATGTATACAGGCCACAATCCATTGGGTGTATTGACAAAAGAACTACTACATATCCCAGCAGTCACTGCGCACTACTTTGTCTACGGGAAAATAGTAGAGTCGGTGTACCCTATCGGCTGATTCATTTTATTTTATCGTGATAACAATTTTAGTATTGGTCCATATATAAAGCGCATTGGATTATTAGGCGCCCTGTGTATTTTGGAGGAAATTGAAGGCTTTTAAGTGCGCCTTATAGTCGTGAAAATACGGTATTTTATTTCTGGGGGCTAAAGCGGGAGGTGGGACAGGTCAAGATAGGAAGCGCTGAGCAAAAACTCTGAGGTTGGCGAGCAGGCAGACAGGCTGAGTCTCTCCCGCCTTCCTTTCCGCGAGCCGGCTAACGACGGCCCGCTCTCTCCCCGCAGCAAGCGCCGCTGGCCCAGCCCGAATCGCCCACCGCTTCGGCCGGAGAGGATGCCCGCACGCCGCCGGACTCGGGCGAGTCCGACAAGGAGTCGGTGGGCAGCGGCTCAAACGGCGGCGGTGGAGACGCCGCCTCCGCGCCGGCCAAGAACGGCCCCTCCTCCGACGGCGGCAAGGGCTCCAAGGACTCCAAGGACTCCAAGGACAAAGCCAAGAAGGAGAAGGAGAAGAAGCGGGCCGAGTCGGTGGCCAACAAACTGGGCAGCTTCGGCAAGACGCTGGGCAGCAAGTTGAAGCGCAACGTGGGCGGGCTGATGGCCGGCAAGAAGGAGAGCGCCGGCGGCCCGCTCAAAAAGAAGGCGGAGAAGGACGTCCCGCTCCCGGCCCCGGAGGACCCCGGCAAGGTCTTGCCCGGCGCCCCGGGAGACGCGGGCAAGGGCTCGCCCCCCACCCCGGAGGACCCCCACCGCAAGGGCTCGCCCTCGTCCGGCGGCGGCGAGGTCTCCAAGTACGGCGCCGAGGTGAAGGCCAGCCTGGGCCTCCTCAAGGCGGCCATGCACGGCGAGAGGAAGTTTGTCTTCGCCGGCGTGCTGGCCACCGACGACCGGCACCCGCAACGGGAGCGCCGCATCCAGCGCTACCTGACCGAGGTGGAGGAGCGCTTCCGTGCCGAGCAGGAGCAGCGGCGCGAGGCCGAGCGCAAGGCGCAGGGAGCGCCGCCTCTTCCGGCTCCGCCGCCGCAGGGGACCGCCCTCCTGGGCCCGGCGGCGTACGCCGCCGTGGTGCCCATCCCGCGGCCCTCCCTCCTGGAGCACGCGGCCGAGGCTCGCCGGCAGCTGGCCGGCGGCTCCCGCCCCGCCTACGCCACGCTCCCGCGGCGCTGCCCCGCCCAAGCGGAGCCGCCCGAGCTCATCCCGCCGGACTACCCCTCGGAAGGCCTCCCGCCGCCGGTGCGCCACTACTCCGTGGGCAGCGCGGGCGCCCTCCCCGGCCCGCCGTCCGCGCAGTGTCGGAGCCCCGAGTGCAAATTCTACGGACACCCCGAGACGGGCGACTACTGCTCCCGCTGCTACCGCGAGAAGAGGGACACGGGTCCCGCCCGGAGGTTCTGACCCGGAGGAAAGACTAGCGCCCCCCCTCCCAAAAGTGCACTGCGTTTCTTACGCGGACGTCGAGTCCTGTCCTCTGTCGCCTCCTAGTGGAAAGAATGTAAACGGCAGGACTGGCGTCCCACAGTCAGAAGATCACGGGCGGCCATCTTGCGTCAGAGAACCCATCTTAGGTGAGCCATTCAAATACGCCTCTTTTTTTTGGGAGGGATTTGCAAATATTTGGATTTAGCACAAACTGTACTAACGTGGCTGGGATTCAGGACAGATGTCATGGTTAATCTTCCTTATTTTTGATCGTTTTCAGGGTTTTTTGAAGGCTTTAGTGACCATTTTTTGCCATGTAAAAGTACTTAAACATTAGTAATTATTATATTACTAGCACTAGCATTTATTTGATTTTTTTACACATTAATACAATGCGGATTCCAAACATCAATGGATTAAATTGAAATACAAATTCCAGGCTATGTAACATGCTAAAGGTGGTTTTATTTAACTGCCCGTCATTGACATCCATTTCTTTTCAAACGTAAGGACTGTCCAAATGGTTTAGGCGTCTAGTGCCGTCAGTGGCAGCCAATGATTTAATAAGTGACACGGTTGAGCTTTCACGCACAAATGATTTTAGGACACTTTTCGACATCTATAGTTATTTCAATGTTCATACACCGTTGACCAGGTCGCGCTATTGGAACGGCCCTGTCTTAAAATGGCTGACCAATCAAGACTCCGTCTAGCTTGACATTTTACACCTATAGCATTCAAAATCAAATGTGCGTGTAACTTGAAACAACAATAGTCGATTCTATTCTCAAACCAATGGTTTGCCATAAATGATATTTTTTTAAATAAATACTTTTTTTTTTCCCCAATCAAACCAAACTGTTTCAAAATCTGTCAGTAAGTGCGAGTTAAGGGCATCTTTGAATGTCTGTCTATTCTGTTCCAAGATGGCCGTCAAGGACCAACCTTTTTGTAGTGCGTCGAAAATGACCGGGCCACGCATGCAAATTTCCAAACGCTGGTAATTTCTTACTGGTTTTTTTTGCTTTGGTTAAAAATGGACATCTAGCCTTATGTATGATATCTATGGTGTCTACAAGCCAGACCTCAAACCTCGATGGGGTACTCATTTGGGTTGACATGGTGAAGGAAAATGAGCTACCGCTCGTGTACGATGAGAATCAAACAAACCAACAAAAAACCTTAGGCCCACATAAAAAAATGGCGCTGACAACTGTGCACTGATCTTACCTGGTTGGACTTGACCGGACCGCTAGATTCAGTTTTCGGCGAGTCCAGTTTTTCGCTTGTTGCGTACTTGAGGCCGCGCTTTCTCCAAAAGCGGGTCCTCGCGTGCATACGGTTAAAGTTTCCCATACGTGTAGGTGGTGGCTTTTGGGTCGGGCTCCGCTGAGTCTTTCGTCGTAGTCTCGGCTTTCGGTTCTGAATTGTCCGCTCTTTTACCGGAGTTTCCGGGTCCAAATCCTCCTCCAACTTTCCCTAGGTTTTCCGTATCATTTGGACGGCTTTTAGTCCAAACGGGTCGGACGTCTCTCACCGTCAATGGCAAAATGTGTTAACAGGATTGAGATAGCCAATACGCGTTGGAGACGTTGCTTGCAACGCAAAAAAAAAAAAACTAGAATAAACGGACCACTACTGTTGGATCTAATCGATAAACATTCAATAACTTCGAATTAGAGGAAGCACACAGAGTCGGCCATGATGAGTTTTATCTAGCTTTTTCAATTCAATTCAATTTATTTGGCAAAAAAAAAAAAAGCACTAGGCTAAGGGCCATGTAACAAGACACAAGAAATGTGCAACAAACGCGGTGTAGTCACTGGTTCACGGCCAAAAAGTCGTCCAGAGCCCGCTTGAACTGGGCGACCGTCGGCTTCTCGACCACACCCTGCGGAAGCCGGTTCCAAGGACCGGCGATGCGCACTGAAAAAGCCGCCTTCCGCCGATTCAACCGGAACCCGCGAGGGTACAGCTTCCACGGATGACCCCTCAGACCACGATCAGGTGCGGGCGTGAAGAAGAGGTCGCAGGGCACGCTGTAGATGCCGTGGAGGATGTTGTAGGCCAGTATTAGGTCCCCTCGCAGACGCCTAGCCTCAAGGGTCAGCTGAAGGAGGGGGTCAGAGCAGCCAGCGGCAGGAGCGCGTCTATCCTCCAGCCTGACTAGTTTGAACTCCCTGAATCCCCCCAGCAGGTCGACTAGTTTTATTGACAAAGGTCATGTGACATAGGTACAAACAGAAGGCGGGACAGTGATCTAATCATGTTCTATACTATCACATGCAGATGATGCGCCCCCAACTCATAGGTGTCACGGACGGAAATTTCCGCTAGCCCATGCAAAATTCTATTCTAGTGACTACACTAAATAAACCTATTGACTAATAAAAAGCATAAGAATACATTCCATACTCCACAACTACAATGAAAGCACAAAAATCCGCTGGCGTGCAGTTCGCTGCCCCGCCAACAGGAGGCGACAAATCCCCCTACTCGCGACTTGAGCGTTTGCCGTGTGTTTCGGGTGCATTTTTTTTGACTACTCCAAAGATGAGCATTTTGTACGAAAAAGGAAACCGCAAAAGGAACGCTCGGAATATTATTTTTGTAAGTTTTGCAACGTTTATTCAAAGGAAAATATTCAAAAAAGTTGAAGAAGAATGTATATGTTGGTTCCAATGGTACACAATTGAAATACTATATATTTATAGATGCGTCTCATGAGGTGTTTTTTTTTTAAATAATTATTATTTGGTTGTCAGTTATATTCACGTTTGTTTTTGTTTTCCCTCCAGCGACACTAAAACGACTTTTTTTTTTTTTTTACAGATAATTTGCATGAATATGCATCTCTAAACCAAATGTGTGCATTATTTTTAACCGCTGTTGTTTTAGTTTTCTTTTTAATTACTTTTATTGTTTTAACACTTCTTTGAGGCTGCCGAGTATGCAATGTGGACGGAAAGAATATTTTTGCGTTTGATGTTATTAGGTTGTTGTTCTCATCCCAGCCCACTTTTGCACCATTTGAATAAATATTCTTTGTATTTGAAGGACACTGGCTTGGGATTTTCTTTTTAAATATACAAAAATCTGGATGGATACATATTGAAACTATGGTTTTGGGTAAATTGGATAGTACATCTGAAGTGGGGGGGGGGTCTGTTTCCTACTTTTGATTTGAATGTGAACCACATGGCCAACATGGCCGCCTAGCCGCCCGCCCCGAGGCCACAACAGCCTTGGCGTGCTGGAAACGTCGCCCTGGATAGCAAAAGTCCAGCTAACCATCTCTCCCATTTCAAACGGATGGGACGTTTGTCGCCACCGACGAGCCCAAATTGTCGTTTTCAGCAAACGTGCCCCCAACCTTTGCGCGTTTTGTTTTGAATGGAAGAAATTGGAGAGCCTTATGTAATATTGAAGGACCGGCGACCGGCGGCAAATCCTCTCCTCGCTCTCGCCCCTTTGTGTTTTACAAACAGAGGAGACCAGAGGAGAGGAGAGAGTCAGTCGCTCGCTTTCCGATGTGAGACATTTCAAAGGCGTTTCGTCGGATGAGCCGCGGGAAGAGCCACCGGCGGAGGCGCTCGTAAAAAAAGGTAGCACTAAAGGAGTGGCTTCTAATCATTTTTGGAAGCATTTGGCCAAGGTGGGATGGATTTTGATGTAGAAATCAGTTGAGAAATGTGCCTTCAATACCAAATATGTTGCGATTTTTACGCCCCCCAAAATGGACGACTTGGAAAATGCGGAAGATGTTTTTGAGTGGAAATGAGTCCAGGCTACGGTGTGGTTAAAATAATGGAATTTGAGTCAAAATGTGGCCACGATTGGAAAATTGCAGTTTTATATATTAAATTGCCGTTTTCAGTGGGTTCAAATATATTGGAATTCTCCCAGCAAATGTGTGAGGAATATTTTCTGGTTCAAATTTGCCAAAGGTCAAATTATAATGTTCGTAATGTGCAAATATTTCCAATTTATGTGTGTTTATGTGAAATGGGGGAATTTTCCAACACTGTGTTTTTAACAATAATGAAACGAGTGAAAGGGTTAAGGTTAGGCCCTAAGTGTTAATATTTTGCTAAGGGAAACAATGCTGCCATTGTTTTGCCGCGACTTCCGGGTGTGTGTCTCTTTAAGAAACGGGCGCTTCGGCTGAGCTGCGTTCGGAAACTTCGCTCGGGATTGTTCGGAAACTCGCCGCCTTCGTGGAATAATGACAAGTTAGCAAGCATTTCCAAGGCGCAATTTAAATGTTTCGCCCCGGCGAAGAAGGCGTCGACGTTTGGCAGCTAACTTGCTAGCTAGCTAGCGAGCCAGCCAGCGAGTGAGTGGGCGCTCTTCGCTCCTCCTCACGAAACGGACACGGTTTTGTTGCTTATAGCGGAGGAGTCGCCGGCGTCCACGGGGATGAAAAGCGTCGTCGGCCGCGGGGAAGCCGCCTCCGAAGTCGGGCTCTTCGTCTTCGTCGGCGGAGGTCGAGCAATTAACGGGAAGATGACCGTGGCCGCACTTTCGTCACTTTTCTCCTCCATTCATTTCCCTCGGCGATTTTTTTCGACCAGTTAACATGGAACGCGGACGGGACTAGCTAGCTACACTTTATTCCTCTTTTTTATTTTTTTTATTTTTTTGGAACGTTTTGGATTCTGGGGGAAACATGTTGACCGGTTCGAAAAGCACGTTCAAAGTCAGGCAAATGGGAGCCGACATCAAGGTAAGATTGAGCAATTAGCCTCACCTGCTTCTTCCAACTATAGTTTACCCGATATATAATATTCGACAGAAAGTAACTGTAAATCATAGTGGCTATGTTTTGGACGCAAATCCATCGCCAAAGTGACTGAAAAGCTTTATTAATGCAATGAAATTCTAAGGTGAAAACGCAAATTTTTGTGTAAGTGGATGTCGTGCGTCACATTCTTTGGATTTTTCGGTTACTTCCTCTTGATTTTGGGACATTTTGGTTCCTTTCGTGGTTAACTCGGTGCTATTGACGGCGTAAGACGTCCATCTCCTTGTGAATGAATGTCATTGCCATGCATTTGATAAAGGAAAAAAAGTAAGGCTAATTTTCCGTTTGAAAGTCGTCTGGAAAAACTCATGGGGAAAAAATTAATTTTTTTTTTTGCTCCCCAAAAAGTCAAATCAGATGTTTTTGTCATGAGTGTCATCCTGTTAATTGATTCCAAATTTCAAATATTTGTTTGAATGATTTTAAAATCATGTGTGATGTCTGCTTGTTGGCATTTTTGGACTTGGGTGACCAAAATGTGGTTGAGATGAATACCGCTGAGCGTTTTTTCAAAAGGAATTGTTTTTGTTTCGGTAGTTTCCGTTGTCATGTTTACTTTTGAGTCATTTTCTTAGTTTGGAGCAGCTGAAGAAAAGGGAAAAAAAAGAAGGCAAGCAAGCAAGCAAGCCAGCTAGTCATTCAGTCAGCCAGGCCGCCGTCAAGGTTCCTTCTTTTCTTCTTCCTCTGCGGTTATTTTCAGCGTCCGCAGGGGAAATGCCTGCCGTCAGATGCTCGCCTGCATACGCGTTTGTTTTTCATGTCCGTGACGGAAAAGAAGGGGAAGAGAGCACATCTGGCCGTCTCCATGGCGACGACGGCGGCGGAGGAATCTCGGATTTATGTGTTTTGGCGTCCCGTTACAAAATGAGACGGCCCCCATCCGCAGCGTCCCACCCCGGAAATGATCATTCTGCCATTTATTTGGACACCAAATTTGGAAGGAGAAATGTCGATTAAAAAGCAACGGGAGCGCGTTGCATCATCGTTTGACCTCACTGACCCTTACGCGTGTATCTACTCGCTTTTCCTCATTTTCTGGCGCTTTTCTAATTCATACTAGATGAATTATTTTGACAAGCCGAAGGCCTGTGGATTTATTGTTGTTGTTCATGTGGGCACTGAGTTAGCCCGTTGGAACTAGCACTGGGGCTGATAATTAGTGTATTACGAGCGCACCGCTGCTGGCGGGGGCGCTTTAATGGCCGTAATTGGCGGAACCGCACCCAGTTGATCTTTTCAGGCCGCCCTTCCTCCCCTGGCGCTTCTTGGCCGCCGCCAGATAACCAAAGCTTTGCGTAAATGAGCCCCCGGATGAAATATTGCCTCGGACGAGAACATTCTCCGTTTTGTTTTTTTTCCAAGCACCCGAGTATTTGAGCGACGTTACGGCGAGCCGACCCTCCTTCCTCGTAAACGTCAAAGTGGTTCTCGGCGGGGTTTTGTCGTAAACCTCGGCGCTTCCAGATGTTGTCCTGCCGCTTCCCAAAATCGTACTGAAGAAATGCGACCCTAGCAAAATCTAGTTTCTTTCTTTTCCTTTTGTTGTTTGACTAAAAATCAACAATTACAATAGATTTTTTTCAAATGAGTAGGATTTTTAAAGGTCAAACCAAGTCCAAAAGGGAAGAAAATATGGTTTATTGTTTTCAAATGAAAAAAAGCTCACAAAAGTTAAAATAATAGGTTAATTCTACCGTTCTTAATATTTATTAAGAAACTTTTTATCATTTCAAATAGCCATTTCTCCCTGTTTTTCTTTAGAAATATAATATCAAAATACATAACTAGAAATTGGAATGCATTTTGTTTAAAAATATATATATTTTGAAAATATATTTATTGTTTTTCCTGCTATTTTAAAAATAGTTTGAAGTAGGTTTTAACATGGATTCGCTGTCAATGGGCGGATTTAAAGGCAAAATGGCAGTGGGAGTGATTGTTGCGATTCCTTGACCTTTGACCCCTCAACAGGAGAGGATGCTGACCCAGAGCGGGAGCAACGCCCGCCGCCCGGACGTCTCGGGACTGCCGTGTCTTCCGGGTAAGCCGTGAGCTCGCCTCCGTCGCCACGCCACGCCACGCCACGCCCGACCGACTGACCGACCTCCTGGTCCGCAGGGGAGGTGGTGCTGCGACGGGCCGTCATGGTCCGCAAGAAGTTGACGGCGAGGGAGGGCCGGGGTTGGCTGTCGGGGACGCTCTTCTGCACCGCCTTCCGAGTGGCCTTCGTGCCCCAGGACGCCCCCAAGCCCCAGGTCAGGTCCGAAGGTCGCCTTCCTAAAGAGAGGCGGAAAAAAAAAAATCCAAATCAATCAAAACGTGTCTTCGCAGGACGACGCCGACCCGGTTCTGCTGGGGGACCACGACGTGGCATTGGCCTCCATCGAGAAGGTCGTCGTCGGTGAGTGGAGACCAAAGCTATGTTGGCTCCTCCGGGTTCCAAATCCAAGGACCTCGCTGTCTGCGTGTCCCCCGATGTGTCCCCCGACGTGTCCCGTGTCGTTTACGCAGTGGGCCCCAACCGGACCAAACTGGTGACCCCCAACTCGTCGCTCAAGTTCACCCCGGAGGAGTTGGTGCTTTACTGCCGCGACCTGCGAGTGGTCTGCTTCCTCTTTGACCGCCTGACCCCCGACGCGCAAGTCCTAGAGGTGCGTCGGGTCGTCGGGTCAGCGGGGGTGGGGCCTAGCTACGGCCACGCCTCTTCCACGTGCCCCCTTTTTTTTTTTCTCCCGGCGGGCAGATAACGCACACCATCGCCAAAACGTACCAGCCCGTCAGAGCCGGCTGCGTCTCGGCCTTCCAGAACGCCGCGCTGGGTAGCGTAGGTACGCCGACGCCCGTATGGGTTTTCCGTTCGTTCCGAGATGTGCATGGATTATTCAAATGTTTTTTTTCTATCGATCTCCGCCGTCCCCCCCTGGGCAGAAATGAAACAGTTTCTAAGCAACCGCCAGCGAGACGCCCACATGAACTGGCACGAGTCGGCGGCAGACTGGGAGCGCGAGCTGGAGCGCTGCGGCGCCACCGGCTGGAGAGTCAGCTCGGTCAACGACCGTTTCGAGATGTCCACCAGGTACTTTTTTTTTTTGTCCATTTGCTTTTCACATGCGTCACAGTTGCACTTGTTTCATTTCGGATTTCACTTCTTCTATTTCCATTTCTATCCATTTTTTCCCCCTCCACTTTGAATTCATTCGTCGCAATATTTGCATTTTTACATCATTGATTTCAAATGATGTCTTGATTTTTCATCTTTATGACTTCCATCATTGTAACTTTGTTTTCAATTTCATCGCGTTTGAGTTTTAATGTATTCATTAATAACAATTCATTTACTTTGCTGTATTGATACCTTTGATTATTTTGTCTCTTTTTCCCCTTTGAATATCCATTTCCACTTGAGCAATTCCTTTCATCAATGATATAAGTCTATTTTTTTGGGCGTATATCGACAGCATGCAAGTGTAAATGACTCTATTTGATGGAGACCAAATGTTTTGAATCAATGCTAATGAGATGACTTGAAAAAATGGGACTTGTTTTTATTTTGTAGTCTTCCACGGTACCTGGCGGTTCCTCAGAAGGTCCTGGACACGGAGCTGAAGAAGATCTTTGCCCACTTCCACGACGGCCGCATCCCCGTGGGTCTTCCCTCTGCTCCATTGTGTATTTTAAGGAGACGCTTTGGATTGATTGTCCATGTCTTTTTATTGATCTTTTTTTCTTTTTCCAGCGCTGGTGTTGGCGCCACCCGCGCGGCGGCAGCGACCTCCTACGCATGGCCGGCTTCCAGAACAACATCTACCACGAGAAGGACGACATCAGGTTGTGACGTCGTCTTGGTTTCCTCTTTTCATTGGAAAGTTTGCACCAAAATTGGACATTTTTGAAGCAAACCATTGATTGTACGCTCACTTTACACAACAACAACAACAATATACTAGAACAAAAATCCCATTTCATTTTCTTTTCCAGCTAGCTAGCAAGGTTTTACATTTGCTCATATTTTTTATAGGAAAGTCCAAAATGTAAAGTTTAACAAAAATATATACCATAATTTCTCGCATAGAAACTGTATTTGTAACTCAAACAAATCATGACTGACTTAATCAAGGGTACGGCTAATATGCGCACAAGACTTGCTATCTTCTTTTTCACCAGTAGACGTCGGCAAAGTAACATTTCCTATTTGTTGGTTATTTTCTGTTTTGCAGTGAAAAAACAACCATGATTGGATGAATAAATTCCTTATGATATTGACGCTAATCATGTGCTTTTAATTGATACAATATCTCAGAAATAGGACGTGAATTTGATGATTTTTCTTAAGATTTTCCCTTCAAAGTAACACATTTTTACTCCCTATTAAAACCATGAATATGGAGGTGTAAATTGTACATCAGGGAGCGGCTTATACACGAAAATTGTCAAATTCAACCATTTTAAGGCAGGGTGGGGCGGCTTATATGCGAGTAAATAAAGTTTCTGATTTTTTTTATTTCTATTATAGTATTTTAAATCATTTCACCTTTTTGTTTTGTTTTTTAATGAAAGAATGAAGAAATTCAATCCCTATTTTATTTCTTGAATTGTTGTGTGAAACTTAATAGGGTTCGGATTAGGGTTTATGAAAAAAGGAATCGATGACGATGACTCACGATGTACATTTTATGTCTTACGTTAGGAACTTGGAGACCATCCTGTTCGGTGGCCACGGCAACCTGTGCGTGGTGGTGGAGCTGGGCGACGAGCTGCCCTCGCCGCCCGACGTCCAGCTGGCGCACGCCCGCTTGAGGGCGCTCTGCCTCGGAGGTGGGCGGAGCCTTGACCCCATCGGACGCAAGTCTGGAGGCATTATTGGACGGAAGTCGCCCGTCTTTTTTTCTCTCTCGTCCAGACATCTCCACGTCGGCGACCGTGCCGGATGACAAATGGCTGTCCACGCTGGAAGCCACTTGTTGGTTAGACTACACCAGGTGACCGTCGACCGCTCGCCGGACGGACGGACGGACCGACCGAAGGACCCGCGTAACGCGCCTCCTCCACGCAGGGCGTGTCTAAAGAAGGCTTCGGAGGTGGCGCGCCTTCTCCGTGGCGGTGGCATGACGGTGGCGCTGCAGGGTGAGTCAAAAAGAAGAAGAAGAAAAAAAGATTTTGCACTAGATGCCACTGCTGACTTTGTGACCCAAAAGATGCCCTCTGAGCCAAGGGTGTCAGACTCGGGTTGGTTCGCGGGCCGCTTTAACGTCAACTCCATTTCAAGTGGGCCGGACCATTTTAGATGTCATATTTACTTTTTTTTTATAAATGGATTAAAATCCCTGAATATTCCGTTTTTTATAGATCTAAAACAATGTTTATCTTAGCTTATTTTTTTAAATATATTTTTAGATTTTACAAAATGATTTTTGAACTAAAAACGCAGAAAAAATGGCTTAAAAAATGACAATGATTGATTTAAAAGGGGGAAAATCAGGAAATGTAATATACAACTATACTCTTCATTTGAATTTGATCCCAAAACAGAAAGTCGGCACTCATCATTTACTTTTCCGGGCCACACAAAATGATGCGGCGGGCCAGATTTGGCCCCCGGGCCGCCACTTTGACACATGTGCTCTAAGCATTTTTTGGTGTGTGTTTTGCTCCGCCCCCCATGGCAGAGGCAGAGGACCGAGACATGAGCTGCGTGGTGTCCAGCCTGGCGCAGGTGATGTGCGACCCGCACTGCCGCGGCCGACGCGGCTTCCAGAGCCTGGTGCAGAAGGAGTGGGTGACGGCGGGCCACCGCTTCCGTGGCCGGGCCAACTACGGCCGCGACAACCCCAAAGAGGAGGTGCGCTCTCTGGCTAAGGTCCTCCCCCGCCCCTCTGCTTTTGCCGTCAGTGTCCCGCTTCCGTCCCCCCGCCCGCAGGCTCCCGTCTTCCTGCTCTTCCTGGACTGCGTTTGGCAGCTGTGGTCGCAGTACCCGTGGCGCTTCCAGTTTAGCGACGACTTCCTGCTGGCCCTGCACGACAGCGCCCACCTGCCGCTCTTCTCCAGCTTTTTGGCCAACTCCCAAAGAGAGCGCTGCCGCCGCACGCAGGTACGGATGGCGCCGCTCGACCACCCCCCCGCCGCCCTGATGGCAATTTTAGCACGGGGTCTCTCTCCCCAGAATGCGGGCCAGTGCTACACGCCGGTGAACGGCGGTCCCGAGCCGGCCGACCCGCCGCTGCCGTCGGTGTGGGATTGGTCGCTGCAGTACGGCCAACGGCGGCAGGCGGGCTTCACGCAGCCCGTCCCGCCGGCGCCGCGCCCGCTGCTCAACGGGAACCTCAACGCCCAAACGGACGCCCGCGGGGTAAGCCGTCATTTCACTTATTTTAAAACAGGTGTCAAAGTGGCGGCCCGGGGGCCAAATCTGGCCCGCCGCATCATTTTGTGCGGCCCGGGAAAATAAATGATGAGTACCGACTTTCTGTTTTAGGATCAAATTAAAATGAAGATTATAGATATATATCATATTTCCTGATTTTGCCCCTTTTAAATCAATCATTGTCATTTTTTAATCCATTTTTTCTGTTTTTCGTTCAAAAATCATTTTGTAAAATCTAAAAATATATTTTAAAAAAGCTCAAAGAAACAGTTTTAGATCTATAAAAACAGATTATTCAGGGCTTTTAATCCAGTTGTTTTAATCTGTTTAAAAACAAATCTAAATATTATATCTAAAATGGTCCGGCCCACATAATAATAATAATAATAATCGGACATAGGCCCTGTCGTCATTATCACAACACGAAATGGAGTTAACGTTAACGCGGCCCGCGGACCAACCCGAGTCTGACATCCTTATTTTAAAAGAATCAAGTGTATTTGAAGATATACTTTTTTTTTAATGTAGTATTTTAGTCTTTTTTTTTTTTAACAAAACAAAAAAAAAATTTCAAAAGTTTACGGCTAAGAGGCTGTTTTTGCTTTCGTATTTCAAATGTTTTTTTGAATGAAAATAATACGGAAAAAAAACAACGATCAGGAAGAATGCTAAAATGTTTTATTGTTCTTGAATTGTGTGTGGCAGGGAAAAAAAGATTTTGATGTATTTTTGTTTTTCCGGCATCAACAGGCGAACGAGTGCACGCCGGGCACGGTCTTCCTCTTCTCCCGGGGCATCTTCTCGTCTCCCGCCGGCCTGCCGCCCTGGCGCGGCGGGACGGCGGGCGTGACGGCGGCGGCGGCGAGCATCTCTGGCGTCTACCGCAAGAGCCACCGGAGGGCGCCGTCCTCCGAGAGCGTCCCCGGCTTGGAGCGGCTGCTGAAGGCCGACGCCCAGCGGGATCCCTGCCGCCCCTTGCTGCCCCTCCTCCTGGGACCCTGCCTGGGTCTGTGGAGGGAATGTTACCACCGGGGGGCGCTACATGCTCAGGTATTTATTAAGACCGTTCCATTTTTGAAAAAATCTTTATTTCAAACGTTGTCATTTTTTGATGTCCAAAAGTGCGTGATCTGACGAGGCGTTGTCTTTCAGGCCTTCTCGCACCCGCCGAGCGGCGAGCACGCGCACCCGCTGGAGCTGCTGGTCCGGGAGGTGCGCGGCCTCCGCCGCCGCCTGGTCGCCGAGCGCAGGCTTTCCCAGGGGGGCGACGACCGCGACGCCGTCACCGCCTCCGCCCCCTCTTTGCCCGCCGACGAACACCTCGCCGACGCCCGGCCCGGACGCTCCGCCTCCATTACATCGTCGGACGGAGACGGCGGTTAGCGGATGGACGCCTTTTGAAGAAGGGGGGTGAGTGCTGACTTTTTTTTAGGCCACAAATGGAAAATGGCGTCCGCCTTCCCAAGGTACTTCTCCAATCTTCCAAACGAGAGATCTTTTGCATAAGAAGCGGCGGCTAGCCAGTTAAGCTACGTTAGCCTCGTTCCTTCTCGGATCCAATGGAGTATTATTACAAAAATAGTATTTGTTATGGTATGATGATTGAATAGGACTTTTGTTTACCTTCTTTGGGCCAGTGTTAAATGTTGAAAGGTCAAAAATAGGAGTTTGGGGCCCAGCCCGCCGCATCTTTCAAAGGGGGAAAAAATGTACGTTTACAGTGATCACGTTCACATTTCAACCTGCTGAATATTTTGCCTTTCAGTGTGATAAAGTTCACATTTCCACGTGATGCATTCCAGTGTGTTGGCCAATCGTTGATACAATTTTCCTTGGAATGACGTCCAATTTTGGCAGCTTGTGTAAACACGCTTCAAGTTTTTCTGTGTAACGTTTGCCATTTCTATCTTTCCAGGTTAACAAATGCCACTCACCTCAAAAGAAAAGGCATTTTGCGTGTTGGAGCAGGCTCGGGGCGTGGCCTAAGTGGTGAGTGCGTTGGCCTCACTGCGATGGAAATCTGGCCACGTAGGTTCAAATCCCGCGATCGGGGACACCAAGATTTTGGGCCGGGATGTGAACCCACGTGGCCAGAGTTCCATAGCAGTGAGGCCAACGCACTCACCACTTAGGCCACGTGCCGAGCCTGCTCCAACACGCAAAATGTCTTTTCTTTTAGGGTGAGCGGCATTTGTTAACCTGGAAAGATAGAAATGGCAAACGTTACACCGAAAAATTGAAGCGTTTTTACACAAGTTGCCAAAATTTGACATCATTCCAACGAAAATAGTCAAAGTGATTAGCCTACCAAATGGTGTCAAACATTTTGGAACACCCTGTGCTTGTTTTGGTCCTGAATAAAAGTGACAACAAAAAAGCATGAGTGAGTTGTGCCTTACTAACCATTGTCATTTTTTCTGAAGAAGTAAACCTTACTATACTGTGTCATTTTTTTAATTAAAAAAGCCTTACTATACTATGTTGTCGTTTTTAAAGAAAAAAAAGCCCTACTATACTGTCGTTTAAGAAAAAAAGCCTTACTATACTGTCATTTTTTAAAGAAAAAAGCCTTACTATACTATGTTGTTTTTTAAGAAAATAAGCCTTACCATACTATGTCGTTTTTTAAATAAAAATGCCGTACTATACTATGTCGTTTTTTAAAGAAAAAAGCCTTACTATACTATATAGTTTTTAAGAAAAAAAGCCTTACTATACTATATAGTTTTTACGAAAAAAAGCCTTACTATACTACGTCGTTTTTGTAAAGAAAAAAAGCCTTACTATACCATGTCGTTTTTGTAAAGAAAAAAAGCCTTACTATACTGTCGTTTTTTAAAGAAAAAAAGCCTTACTATACTATGTCGTTTTTTAAGAAAAAAAGCCTTACTATACTATGTTGTTTTTTAAGAAAAAGCCTTACTATACTATGTCGTTTTTTAAGAAAAAAAAAAAGCCTTACTATACTATGTCGTTTTTTAAATAAAAATGCCTTCCTATACTATGTCGTTTCTTAAATTAAAAAGCCTTACTATACTATGTCATTTTTTAAAGAAAAAAGCCGTACTATACTATGTCGTTTTTTAAGGGAAAGAAGCCTTACTATACTATGTCATTTTTAAAGAAAAAACCCTTACTATACTATGTCGTTTTAAGAAAAAAAGCCTTACTATATTATGTTGTTTTTAAGGAAAAAAGTCGTATTATACTATGTCATTTTTGATTTTAAAAAGCCTTGCTATACATGGTTGTTTTGTATGGAAAAAAAACCTTACAATACTATGCCGTTTTTTAAAGAAAAAAGCCTTACTATACTATGCCATTTTTAAGAAAAAAGCCTTACTACACTATGTTGTTTTTTAAAAGAAAAAAAGCCTTACTATACTATGTCGTTTTTTAAGAAAAAAGCCTTATTATACTATGTCGTTTTTTATTTTAAAAAGCCTTGCTATACATGGTTTTTTTTATGAAAAAAAGCCTTACTATACTATGCCGTTTTTTAAGAAAAAAGCCTTACTATACTATGTCGTTTTTGAGAAAAAAAGCCTTACTATACTATGTCGTTTTTAAAGAAAAATAAGCCTTACTATACTGTCATTTTTTAAAGAAAAAAGCCTAACTTTACTATGTCGTTTTTTTAAGAAAAAAAGCCTTACTATACTATGCGTTTTTTTAAAGAAAAAAAAGCCTTACTATACCATGTCGTTTTTTTAAAGAAAAAAAAGCCTTACTATACTGTCGTTTTTTAATTTTAAAAAAGCTGTACTATACTATGTCGTTTTTTAAGAAAAAAAGCCTTACTATACTATGTCGTTTTTTAAGAAAAAAAGCCTTACTATACTATGTTGTTTTTTAAGAAAAAGCCTTACTATACTATGTCGTTTTTTAAGAAAAAAAAAAAGCCTTACTATACTATGTCGTTTTTTAAATAAAAATGCCTTCCTATACTATGTCGTTTTTTTTAACAAAAAAGCCTTACTATAATATGTCATTTTTTTTAACAAAAAAGCCTTACTATACTCTGTCGTTTTTTAAAGAAAAAAAGCCTTACTATACTATGTCGTTTTTTTGAGAAAAAAGCCTTACTATACTATGTCGTTTTTTAAAGAAAAAAAGCCTTACTATACTATGTCGTTTTTTTGAGAAAAAAGCCTTACTATACTATGTCGTTTTTTTTAACAAAAAGCCTTACTATAGTATGTCGGTTTTTAAGAAAAAAGCCTTACTATACTATGTCGTTTTTTTTTAACAAAAAGCCTTACTATACTATGTCGTTTTTTTAACAAAAAAGCCTTACTATAATATGTCATTTTTTTTAACAAAAAAGCCTTACTATACTATGTCGTTTTTTAAAGAAAAAAAGCCTTACTATACCATGTCGTTTTTTTGAGAAAAAAGCCTTACTATACTATGTCGTTTTTTTGAGAAAAAAGCCTTACTATACTATGTCGTTTTTTAAAGAAAAAAAGCCTTACTATACTATGTCGTTTTTTTGAGAAAAAAGCCTTACTATACTATGTCGTTTTTTTAACAAAAAGCCTTACTATAGTATGTCGGTTTTTAAGAAAAAAGCCTTACTATACTACGTCGTTTTTTTTAACAAAAAGCCTTACTATACTATGTCGTTTTTTTAACAAAAAAGCCTTACTATACTATGTCGTTTTTTAAAGAAAAAAAGCCTTACTATACTATGTCGTTTTTTTTAGAAAAAAGCCTTACTATACTATGTCGTTTTTTTTAACAAAAAGCCTTACTATAGTATGTCGGTTTTTAAGAAAAAAGCCTTACTATACTATGTCGTTTTTTTTTAACAAAAAGCCTTACTATAATATGTCATTTTTTTAACAAAAAAGCCTTACTATACTATGTCGTTTTTTTAAAGAAAAAAAGCCTTACTATACTATGTCGGTTTTTTTTGAGAAAAAAGCCTTACTATACTATGTCGTTTTTTTAACAAAAAGCCTTACTATAGTATGTCGGTTTTTAAGAAAAAAGCCTTACTATACTATGTCGTTTTTTTTTAACAAAAAGCCTTACTATACTATGTCGTTTTTTTTTAACAAAAAAGCCTTACTATAATGTCATTTTTTTTGAGAAAAAAGCCTTACTATACTATGTCGTTTTTTAAAGAAAAAAAGCCTTACAATACTATGCCGTTTTTTAAAGAAAAAAGCCTTACTATACTATGCCATTTTTAAGAAAAAAGCCTTACTACACTATGTTGTTTTTTAAAAGAAAAAAAGCCTTACTATACTATGTCGTTTTTTAAGAAAAAAGCCTTATTATACTATGTCGTTTTTTATTTTAAAAAGCCTTGCTATACATGGTTTTTTTTATGAAAAAAAGCCTTACTATACTATGCCGTTTTTTAAGAAAAAAGCCTTACTATACTATGTCGTTTTTGAGAAAAAAAGCCTTACTATACTATGTCGTTTTTAAAGAAAAATAAGCCTTACTATACTGTCATTTTTTAAAGAAAAAAGCCTAACTTTACTATGTCGTTTTTTTAAGAAAAAAAGCCTTACTATACTATGCGTTTTTTTAAAGAAAAAAAAGCCTTACTATACCATGTCGTTTTTTTAAAGAAAAAAAAGCCTTACTATACTGTCGTTTTTTAATTTTAAAAAAGCTGTACTATACTATGTCGTTTTTTAAGAAAAAAAGCCTTACTATACTATGTCGTTTTTTAAGAAAAAAAGCCTTACTATACTATGTTGTTTTTTAAGAAAAAGCCTTACTATACTATGTCGTTTTTTAAGAAAAAAAAAAAGCCTTACTATACTATGTCGTTTTTTAAATAAAAATGCCTTCCTATACTATGTCGTTTTTTTTAACAAAAAAGCCTTACTATAATATGTCATTTTTTTTAACAAAAAAGCCTTACTATACTCTGTCGTTTTTTAAAGAAAAAAAGCCTTACTATACTATGTCGTTTTTTTGAGAAAAAAGCCTTACTATACTATGTCGTTTTTTAAAGAAAAAAAGCCTTACTATACTATGTCGTTTTTTTGAGAAAAAAGCCTTACTATACTATGTCGTTTTTTTTAACAAAAAGCCTTACTATAGTATGTCGGTTTTTAAGAAAAAAGCCTTACTATACTATGTCGTTTTTTTTTAACAAAAAGCCTTACTATACTATGTCGTTTTTTTAACAAAAAAGCCTTACTATAATATGTCATTTTTTTTAACAAAAAAGCCTTACTATACTATGTCGTTTTTTAAAGAAAAAAAGCCTTACTATACCATGTCGTTTTTTTGAGAAAAAAGCCTTACTATACTATGTCGTTTTTTTGAGAAAAAAGCCTTACTATACTATGTCGTTTTTTAAAGAAAAAAAGCCTTACTATACTATGTCGTTTTTTTGAGAAAAAAGCCTTACTATACTATGTCGTTTTTTTAACAAAAAGCCTTACTATAGTATGTCGGTTTTTAAGAAAAAAGCCTTACTATACTACGTCGTTTTTTTTAACAAAAAGCCTTACTATACTATGTCGTTTTTTTAACAAAAAAGCCTTACTATACTATGTCGTTTTTTAAAGAAAAAAAGCCTTACTATACTATGTCGTTTTTTTTAGAAAAAAGCCTTACTATACTATGTCGTTTTTTTTAACAAAAAGCCTTACTATAGTATGTCGGTTTTTAAGAAAAAAGCCTTACTATACTATGTCGTTTTTTTTTAACAAAAAGCCTTACTATAATATGTCATTTTTTTAACAAAAAAGCCTTACTATACTATGTCGTTTTTTTAAAGAAAAAAAGCCTTACTATACTATGTCGGTTTTTTTTGAGAAAAAAGCCTTACTATACTATGTCGTTTTTTTAACAAAAAGCCTTACTATAGTATGTCGGTTTTTAAGAAAAAAGCCTTACTATACTATGTCGTTTTTTTTTAACAAAAAGCCTTACTATACTATGTCGTTTTTTTTAACAAAAAAGCCTTACTATAATGTCATTTTTTTTGAGAAAAAAGCCTTACTATACTATGTCGTTTTTTAAAGAAAAAAAGCCTTACTATACTATGTCGTTTTTTTGAGAAAAAAGCCTTACTATACTATGTCGTTTTTTTTAACAAAAAGCCTTACTATAGTATGTCGGTTTTTAAGAAAAAAGCCTTACTATACTATGTCGTTTTTTTTTAACAAAAAGCCTTACTATACTATGTCGTTTTTTTAACAAAAAAGCCTTACTATAATATGTCATTTTTTTTAACAAAAAAGCCTTACTATACTATGTCGTTTTTTAAAGAAAAAAAGCCTTACTATACCATGTCGTTTTTTTGAGAAAAAAGCCTTACTATACTATGTCGTTTTTTTGAGAAAAAAGCCTTACTATACTATGTCGTTTTTTTAAAGAAAAAAAGCCTTACTATACTATGTCGTTTTTTTGAGAAAAAAGCCTTACTATACTATGTCGTTTTTTTAACAAAAAGCCTTACTATAGTATGTCGGTTTTTAAGAAAAAAGCCTTACTATACTACGTCGTTTTTTTTAACAAAAAGCCTTACTATACTATGTCGTTTTTTTAACAAAAAAGCCTTACTATACTATGTCGTTTTTTAAAGAAAAAAAGCCTTACTATACTATGTCGTTTTTTTTAGAAAAAAGCCTTACTATACTATGTCGTTTTTTTTAACAAAAAGCCTTACTATAGTATGTCGGTTTTTAAGAAAAAAGCCTTACTATACTATGTCGTTTTTTTTTAACAAAAAGCCTTACTATAATATGTCATTTTTTTAACAAAAAAGCCTTACTATACTATGTCGTTTTTTTAAAGAAAAAAAGCCTTACTATACTATGTCGTTTTTTTTTGAGAAAAAAGCCTTACTATACTATGTCGTTTTTTTAACAAAAAGCCTTACTATAGTATGTCGGTTTTTAAGAAAAAAGCCTTACTATACTATGTCGTTTTTTTTTAACAAAAAGCCTTACTATACTATGTCGTTTTTTTTTAACAAAAAAGCCTTACTATAATGTCATTTTTTTTAACAAAAAAGCCTTACTATACTATGTCGTTTTTTAAAGAAAAAAAGCCTTACTATACTATGTCGTTTTTTTGAGAAAAAAGCCTTACTATACTATGTCGTTTTTTTGAGAAAAAAGCCTTACTATAGTATGTCGGTTTTTAAGAAAAAACCTTACTATACTATGTCGTTTTTTTTTAACAAAAAGCCTTACTATACTATGTCGTTTTTTTAACAAAAAAGCCTTACTATAATATGTCATTTTTTTTAACAAAAAAGCCTTACTATACTATGTCGTTTTTTAAAGAAAAAAAGCCTTACTATACTATGTCGTTTTTTTGAGAAAAAAGCCTTACTATACTATGTCGTTTTTTTGAGAAAAAAGCCTTACTATACTATGTCGTTTTTTAAAGAAAAAAAGCCTTACTATACTATGTCGTTTTTTTGAGAAAAAAGCCTTACTATACTATGTCGTTTTTTTTAACAAAAAGCCTTACTATAGTATGTCGGTTTTTAAGAAAAAAGCCTTACTATACTACGTCGTTTTTTTTAACAAAAAGCCTTACTATACTATGTCGTTTTTTTAACAAAAAAGCCTTACTATAATATGTCTTTTTTTAACAAAAAAGCCTTACTATACTATGTCGTTTTTTAAAGAAAAAAAGCCTTACTATACTATGTCGTTTTTTTGAGAAAAAAGCCTTACTATACTATGTCGTTTTTTTTAACAAAAACCCTTACTATAGTATGTCGGTTTTTAAGAAAAAAGCCTTACTATACTATGTCGTTTTTTTAACAAAAAGCCTTACTATACTATGTCGTTTTTTTAACAAAAAAGCCTTACTATACTATGTCGTTTTTTAAAGAAAAAAAGCCTTACTATACTATGTCGTTTTTAAAGAAAAATAAGCCTTACTATACTGTCATTTTTTAAAGAAAAAAGCCTAACTATACTATGTCGTTTTTTTAAGAAAAAAAGCCTTACTATACTATGTGTTTTTTTAAAGAAAAAAAAGCCTTACTATACCATGTCGTTTTTTTAAAGAAAAAAAAGCCTTACTATACTGTCGTTTTTTAATTTTAAAAAAGCTGTACTATACTATGTCGTTTTTTAAGAAAAAAAGCCTTACTATACTATGTCGTTTTTTAAAGAAAAAAAGCCTTACTATACTATGTCGTTTTTTTGAGAAAAAAGCCTTACTATACTATGGTGTTTTTTTTTAACAAAAAGCCTACTATAGTATGTCGGTTTTTAAGAAAAAAGCCTTACTATTCTATGTCGTTTTTTTTAACAAAAAGCCTACTATAGTATGTCGGTTTTTAAGAAAAAAGCCTTACTATACTATGTCGTTTTTTTTAACAAAAAGCCTTACTATAGTATGTCGGTTTTTAAAGAAAAAAAGCCTTACTATACTATGTCGTTTTTTTGAGAAAAAAGCCTTACTATACTATGTCGTTTTTTAAAGAAAAAAAGCCTTACTATACTATGTCGTTTTTTTGAGAAAAAAGCCTTACTATACTATGTCGTTTTTTTTAACAAAAAGCCTTACTATAGTATGTCGGTTTTTAAGAAAAAAGCCTTACTATACTATGTCGTTTTTTTTTTAACAAAAAGCCTTACTATACTATGTCGTTTTTTTAACAAAAAAGCCTTACTATAATATGTCATTTTTTTAACAAAAAAGCCTTACTATACTATGTCGTTTTTTAAAGAAAAAAAGCCTTACTATACCATGTCGTTTTTTTGAGAAAAAAGCCTTACTATACTATGTCGTTTTTTTGAGAAAAAAGCCTTACTATACTATGTCGTTTTTTAAAGAAAAAAAGCCTTACTATACTATGTCGTTTTTTTGAGAAAAAAGCCTTACTATACTATGTCGTTTTTTTTAACAAAAAGCCTTACTATAGTATGTCGGTTTTTAAGAAAAAAGCCTTACTATACTATGTCGTTTTTTTTAACAAAAAGCCTTACTATACTATGTCGTTTTTTTAACAAAAAAGCCTTACTATAATATGTCATTTTTTTTAACAAAAAAGCCTTACTATATTATGTCGTTTTTAAAGAAAAAAAGCCTTACTATACTATGTCGTTTTTTTGAGAAAAAAGCCTTACTATACTATGTCGTTTTTTTAACAAAAAGCCTTACTATAGTATGTCGGTTTTTAAGAAAAAAGCCTTACTATATTATGTCGTTTTTTTTAACAAAAAGCCTTACTATACTATGTCGTTTTTTTAACAAAAAAGCCTTACTATAATATGTCATTTTTTTAACAAAAAAGCCTTACTATACTATGTCGTTTTTTAAAGAAAAAAAGCCTTACTATACTATGTCGTTTTTTTGAGAAAAAAGCCTTACTATACTATGTCGTTTTTTTGAGAAAAAAGCCTTACTATACTATGTCGTTTTTTAAAGAAAAAAAGCCTTACTATACTATGTCGTTTTTTTGAGAAAAAAGCCTTACTATACTATGTCGTTTTTTAAAGAAAAAAAGCCTTACTATACTATGTCGTTTTTTTGAGAAAAAAGCCTTACTATACTATGTCGTTTTTTTTAACAAAAAGCCTTACTATAGTATGTCGGTTTTTAAGAAAAAAGCCTTACTATACTATGTCGTTTTTTTTAACAAAAAGCCTTACTATACTATGTCGTTTTTTTAACAAAAAAGCCTTACTATAATATGTCATTTTTTTTTATAAAAAAGCCTTACTATACTATGTCGTTTTTTAAAGAAAAAAAGCCTTACTATACTATGTCGTTTTTTTTAGAAAAAAGCCTTACTATACTATGTCGTTTTTTTGAGAAAAAAGCCTTACTATACTATGTCGTTTTTTTTAACAAAAAGCCTTACTATACTATGTCGTTTTTTTAACAAAAAAGCCTTACTATAATATGTCTTTTTTTTTAACAAAAAAGCCTTACTATACTATGTCGTTTTTTAAAGAAAAAAGGCCTTACTATACTATGTCGTTTTTTTTGAGAAAAAAGCCTTACTATACTATGTCGTTTTTTAAAGAAAAAAAGCCTTACTATACTATGTCGTTTTTTTGAGAAAAAAGCCTTACTATACTATGTCGTTTTTTTTAACAAAAAGCCTACTATAGTATGTCGGTTTTTAAGAAAAAAGCCTTACTATACTATGTCGTTTTTTTTTAACAAAAAGCCTTACTATACTATGTCATTTTTTTAACAAAAAAACCTTACTATAATATGTCATTTTTTTTAACAAAAAAGCCTTACTATACTATGTCGTTTTTTAAAGAAAAAAAGCCTTACTATACTATGTCATTTTTTTGAGAAAAAAGCCTTACTATACTATGTCGTTTTTTTTAAACAAAAAGCCTTACTATAGTATGTCGGTTTTTAAGAAAAAAGCCTTACTATACTATGTCGTTTTTTTTAACAAAAAGCCTTACTATACTATGTCGTTTTTTTAACAAAAAAGCCTTACTATAATATGTCATTTTTTTTAAACAAAAAAAGCCTTACTATACTATGTCGTTTTTTAAAGAAAAAAAGCCTTACTATACTATGTCGTTTTTTTAACAAAAACCCTTACTATAGTATGTCGGTTTTTAAGAAAAAAGCCTTACTATACTATGTCGTTTTTTTTAACAAAAAGCCTTACTATACTATGTCGTTTTTTTAACAAAAAAGCCTTACTATAATGTCATTTTTTTAACGAAAAAGCCTTACTATACTATGTCGTTTTTTAAAGAAAAAAAGCCTTACTATACTATGTCGTTTTTTTGAGAAAAAAGCCTTACTATACCATGTCGTTTTTTTTAACAAAAACCCTTACTATAGTATGTCGGTTTTTAAGAAAAAAGCCTTACTATACTATGTCGTTTTTTTTTTACAAAAAGCCTTACTATACTATGTCGTTTTTTTAACAAAAAAGCCTTACTATAATATGTCATTTTTTTTTAACAAAAAAGCCTTACTATACTATGTCGTTTTTTAAAGAAAAAAAGCCTTACTATACTATGTCGTTTTTTTGAGAAAAAAGCCTTACTATACTATGTCGTTTTTTTTAACAAAAACCCTTACTATAGTATGTCGGTTTTTAAGAAAAAAGCCTTACTATACTATGTCGTTTTTTAAAGAAAAAAAGCCTTACTATACTATGTCGTTTTTTTGAGAAAAAAGCCTTACTATACTATGTCGTTTTTTTTAACAAAAACCCTTACTATAGTATGTCGGTTTTTAAGAAAAAAGCCTTACTATACCATGTCGTTTTTTTTAACAAAAAAGCCTTACTATACTATGTCGTTTTTTAAAGAAAAAAAGCCTTACTATACCATGTCGTTTTTTTGAGAAAAAAGCCTTACTATACTATGTCGTTTTTTTTAACAAAAACCCTTACTATAGTATGTCGGTTTTTAAGAAAAAAGCCTTACTATACCATGTCGTTTTTTTAACAAAAAAGCCTTACTATACTATGTCGTTTTTTAAAGAAAAAAAGCCTTACTATACCATGTCGTTTTTTTGAGAAAAAAGCCTTACTATACTATGTCGTTTTTTTGAGAAAAAAGCCTTACTATACTATGTCGTTTTTTAAAGAAAAAAAGCCTTACTATACTATGTCGTTTTTTTGAGAAAAAAGCCTTACTATACTATGTCGTTTTTTTTAACAAAAAGCCTTACTATAGTATGTCGGTTTTTAAGAAAAAAGCCTTACTATACTATGTCGGTTTTTTTTAACAAAAAGCCTTACTATACTATGTCGTTTTTTTAACAAAAAAGCCTTACTATAATATGTCATTTTTTTTAACAAAAAAGCCTTACTATACTATGTCGTTTTTTAAAGAAAAAAAGCCTTACTATACTATGTCGTTTTTTTGAGAAAAAAGCCTTACTATACTATGTCGTTTTTTAAAGAAAAAAAGCCTTACTATACTATGTCGTTTTTTTTAGAAAAAAGCCTTACTATACTATGTCGTTTTTTTTAACAAAAAGCCTTACTATAGTATGTCGGTTTTTAAGAAAAAAGCCTTACTATACTATGTCGTTTTTTTTAACAAAAAGCCTTACTATACTATGTCGTTTTTTTAACAAAAAAGCCTTACTATAATATGTCTTTTTTTTAACAAAAAAGCCTTACTATACTATGTCGTTTTTTAAAGAAAAAAAGCCTTACTATACTATGTCGTTTTTTTTGAGAAAAAAGCCTTACTATACTATGTCGTTTTTTTTAACAAAAACCCTTACTATAGTATGTCGGTTTTTAAGAAAAAAGCCTTACTATACTATGTCGTTTTTTTAACAAAAAGCCTTACTATACTATGTCGTTTTTTTAACAAAAAAGCCTTACTATATGTCATTTTTTTAACAAAAAAGCCTTACTATACTATGTCGTTTTTTAAAGAAAAAAAGCCTTACTATACTATGTCGTTTTTTTTTAACAAAAAGCCTTACTATACTATGTCGTTTTTTTAACAAAAAAGCCTTACTATAATATGTCATTTTTTTTAACAAAAAAGCCTTACTATACTATGTCGTTTTTTAAAGAAAAAAAGCCTTACTATACTATGTCGTTTTTTTGAGAAAAAAGCCTTACTATACTATGTCGTTTTTTTTTTAACAAAAAGCCTACTATAGTATGTCGGTTTTTAAGAAAAAAGCCTTACTATACTATGTCGTTTTTTTTAACAAAAAGCCTTACTATACTATGTCGTTTTTTAAACAAAAAAGCCTTACTATAATATGTCATTTTTTTTAACAAAAAAGCCTTACTATACTATGTCGTTTTTTAAAGAAAAAAAGCCTTACTATACTATGTCGTTTTTTTGAGAAAAAAGCCTTACTATACTATGTCGTTTTTTTTAACAAAAACCCTTACTATAGTATGTCGGTTTTTAAGAAAAAAGCCTTACTATACCATGTCGTTTTTTTTAACAAAAAAGCCTTACTATACTATGTCGTTTTTTAAAGAAAAAAAGCCTTACTATACCATGTCGTTTTTTTGAGAAAAAAGCCTTACTATACTATGTCGTTTTTTTTAACAAAAACCCTTACTATAGTATGTCGGTTTTTAAGAAAAAAGCCTTACTATACCATGTCGTTTTTTTAACAAAAAAGCCTTACTATACTATGTCGTTTTTTAAAGAAAAAAAGCCTTACTATACCATGTCGTTTTTTTGAGAAAAAAGCCTTACTATACTATGTCGTTTTTTTGAGAAAAAAGCCTTACTATACTATGTCGTTTTTTAAAGAAAAAAAGCCTTACTATACTATGTCGTTTTTTTGAGAAAAAAGCCTTACTATACTATGTCGTTTTTTTTAACAAAAAGCCTTACTATAGTATGTCGGTTTTTAAGAAAAAAGCCTTACTATACTATGTCGGTTTTTTTTAACAAAAAGCCTTACTATACTATGTCGTTTTTTTAACAAAAAAGCCTTACTATAATATGTCATTTTTTTTAACAAAAAAGCCTTACTATACTATGTCGTTTTTTAAAGAAAAAAAGCCTTACTATACTATGTCGTTTTTTTGAGAAAAAAGCCTTACTATACTATGTCGTTTTTTAAAGAAAAAAAGCCTTACTATACTATGTCGTTTTTTTTAGAAAAAAGCCTTACTATACTATGTCGTTTTTTTTAACAAAAAGCCTTACTATAGTATGTCGGTTTTTAAGAAAAAAGCCTTACTATACTATGTCGTTTTTTTTAACAAAAAGCCTTACTATACTATGTCGTTTTTTTAACAAAAAAGCCTTACTATAATATGTCTTTTTTTTAACAAAAAAGCCTTACTATACTATGTCGTTTTTTAAAGAAAAAAAGCCTTACTATACTATGTCGTTTTTTTTGAGAAAAAAGCCTTACTATACTATGTCGTTTTTTTTAACAAAAACCCTTACTATAGTATGTCGGTTTTTAAGAAAAAAGCCTTACTATACTATGTCGTTTTTTTAACAAAAAGCCTTACTATACTATGTCGTTTTTTTAACAAAAAAGCCTTACTATATGTCATTTTTTTAACAAAAAAGCCTTACTATACTATGTCGTTTTTTAAAGAAAAAAAGCCTTACTATACTATGTCGTTTTTTTTTAACAAAAAGCCTTACTATACTATGTCGTTTTTTTTTTAACAAAAAGCCTACTATAGTATGTCGGTTTTTAAGAAAAAAGCCTTACTATACTATGTCGTTTTTTTTAACAAAAAGCCTTACTATACTATGTCGTTTTTTAAACAAAAAAGCCTTACTATAATATGTCATTTTTTTAAACAAAAAAGCCTTACTATACTATGTCGTTTTTTAAAGAAAAAAGGCCTTACTATACTATGTCGTTTTTTTGAGAAAAAAGCCTTACTATACTATGTCGTTTTTTAAAGAAAAAAAGCCTTACTATACTATGTCGTTTTTTTGAGAAAAAAGCCTTACTATACTATGTCGTTTTTTTTAACAAAAAGCCTACTATAGTATGTCGGTTTTTAAGAAAAAAGCCTTACTATACCATGTCGTTTTTTTAACAAAAAAGCCTTACTATACTATGTCGTTTTTTAAAGAAAAAAAGCCTTACTATACCATGTCGTTTTTTTTAGAAAAAAGCCTTACTATACTATGTCGTTTTTTTGAGAAAAAAGCCTTACTATACTATGTCGTTTTTTAAAGAAAAAAAGCCTTACTATACTATGTCGTTTTTTTGAGAAAAAAGCCTTACTATACTATGTCGTTTTTTTTAACAAAAAGCCTTACTATAGTATGTCGGTTTTTAAGAAAAAAGCCTTACTATACTATGTCGGTTTTTTTTAACAAAAAGCCTTACTATACTATGTCGTTTTTTTAACAAAAAAGCCTTACTATAATATGTCATTTTTTTTAACAAAAAAGCCTTACTATACTATGTCGTTTTTTAAAGAAAAAAAGCCTTACTATACTATGTCGTTTTTTTGAGAAAAAAGCCTTACTATACTATGTCGTTTTTTAAAGAAAAAAAGCCTTACTATACTATGTCGTTTTTTTTAGAAAAAAGCCTTACTATACTATGTCGTTTTTTTTAACAAAAAGCCTTACTATAGTATGTCGGTTTTTAAGAAAAAAGCCTTACTATACTATGTCGTTTTTTTTAACAAAAAGCCTTACTATACTATGTCGTTTTTTTAACAAAAAAGCCTTACTATAATATGTCTTTTTTTTAACAAAAAAGCCTTACTATACTATGTCGTTTTTTAAAGAAAAAAAGCCTTACTATACTATGTCGTTTTTTTTGAGAAAAAAGCCTTACTATACTATGTCGTTTTTTTTAACAAAAACCCTTACTATAGTATGTCGGTTTTTAAGAAAAAAGCCTTACTATACTATGTCGTTTTTTTAACAAAAAGCCTTACTATACTATGTCGTTTTTTTAACAAAAAAGCCTTACTATATGTCATTTTTTTAACAAAAAAGCCTTACTATACTATGTCGTTTTTTAAAGAAAAAAAGCCTTACTATACTATGTCGTTTTTTTTTAACAAAAAGCCTTACTATACTATGTCGTTTTTTTAACAAAAAAGCCTTACTATAATATGTCATTTTTTTTAACAAAAAAGCCTTACTATACTATGTCGTTTTTTAAAGAAAAAAAGCCTTACTATACTATGTCGTTTTTTTGAGAAAAAAGCCTTACTATACTATGTCGTTTTTTTTTTAACAAAAAGCCTACTATAGTATGTCGGTTTTTAAGAAAAAAGCCTTACTATACTATGTCGTTTTTTTTAACAAAAAGCCTTACTATACTATGTCGTTTTTTAAACAAAAAAGCCTTACTATAATATGTCATTTTTTTTAACAAAAAAGCCTTACTATACTATGTCGTTTTTTAAAGAAAAAAAGCCTTACTATACTATGTCGTTTTTTTGAGAAAAAAGCCTTACTATACTATGTCGTTTTTTTTAACAAAAACCCTTACTATAGTATGTCGGTTTTTAAGAAAAAAGCCTTACTATACCATGTCGTTTTTTTTAACAAAAAAGCCTTACTATACTATGTCGTTTTTTAAAGAAAAAAAGCCTTACTATACCATGTCGTTTTTTTGAGAAAAAAGCCTTACTATACTATGTCGTTTTTTTTAACAAAAACCCTTACTATAGTATGTCGGTTTTTAAGAAAAAAGCCTTACTATACCATGTCGTTTTTTTAACAAAAAAGCCTTACTATACTATGTCGTTTTTTAAAGAAAAAAAGCCTTACTATACCATGTCGTTTTTTTGAGAAAAAAGCCTTACTATACTATGTCGTTTTTTAAAGAAAAAAAGCCTTACTATACTATGTCGTTTTTTTTGAGAAAAAAGCCTTACTATACTATGTCGTTTTTTTTAACAAAAAGCCTTACTATAGTATGTCGGTTTTTAAGAAAAAAGCCTTACTATACTATGTCGGTTTTTTTTAACAAAAAGCCTTACTATACTATGTCGTTTTTTTAACAAAAAAGCCTTACTATAATATGTCATTTTTTTTAACAAAAAAGCCTTACTATACTATGTCGTTTTTTAAAGAAAAAAAGCCTTACTATACTATGTCGTTTTTTTGAGAAAAAAGCCTTACTATACTATGTCGTTTTTTAAAGAAAAAAAGCCTTACTATACTATGTCGTTTTTTTTAGAAAAAAGCCTTACTATACTATGTCGTTTTTTTTAACAAAAAGCCTTACTATAGTATGTCGGTTTTTAAGAAAAAAGCCTTACTATACTATGTCGTTTTTTTTAACAAAAAGCCTTACTATACTATGTCGTTTTTTTAACAAAAAAGCCTTACTATAATATGTCTTTTTTTTAACAAAAAAGCCTTACTATACTATGTCGTTTTTTAAAGAAAAAAAGCCTTACTATACTATGTCGTTTTTTTTGAGAAAAAAGCCTTACTATACTATGTCGTTTTTTTTAACAAAAACCCTTACTATAGTATGTCGGTTTTTAAGAAAAAAGCCTTACTATACTATGTCGTTTTTTTAACAAAAAGCCTTACTATACTATGTCGTTTTTTTAACAAAAAAGCCTTACTATATGTCATTTTTTTAACAAAAAAGCCTTACTATACTATGTCGTTTTTTTAAAGAAAAAAAGCCTTACTATACTATGTCGTTTTTTTTAACAAAAAGCCTTACTATACTATGTCGTTTTTTTAACAAAAAAGCCTTACTATAATATGTCATTTTTTTTAACAAAAAAGCCTTACTATACTATGTCGTTTTTTAAAGAAAAAAAGCCTTACTATACTATGTCGTTTTTTTGAGAAAAAAGCCTTACTATACTATGTCGTTTTTTTTTTAACAAAAAGCCTACTATAGTATGTCGGTTTTTAAGAAAAAAGCCTTACTATACTATGTCGTTTTTTTTAACAAAAAGCCTTACTATACTATGTCGTTTTTTAAACAAAAAAGCCTTACTATAATATGTCATTTTTTTAAACAAAAAAGCCTTACTATACTATGTCGTTTTTTAAAGAAAAAAGGCCTTACTATACTATGTCGTTTTTTTGAGAAAAAAAGCCTTACTATACTATGTCGTTTTTTAAAGAAAAAAAGCCTTACTATACTATGTCGTTTTTTTGAGAAAAAAGCCTTACTATACTATGTCGTTTTTTTTAACAAAAAGCCTACTATAGTATGTCGGTTTTTAAGAAAAAAGCCTTACTATACTATGTCGTTTTTTTTTAACAAAAAGCCTTACTATACTATGTCATTTTTTTAACAAAAAAGCCTTACTATAATATGTCATTTTTTTTAACAAAAAAGCCTTACTATACTATGTCGTTTTTTAAAGAAAAAAAGCCTTACTATACTATGTCGTTTTTTTGAGAAAAAAGCCTTACTATACTATGTCGTTTTTTTTAAACAAAAAGCCTTACTATAGTATGTCGGTTTTTAAGAAAAAAGCCTTACTATACTATGTCGTTTTTTTTAACAAAAAGCCTTACTATACTATGTCGTTTTTTTAACAAAAAAGCCTTACTATAATATGTCATTTTTTTAACAAAAAAAGCCTTACTATACTATGTCGTTTTTTAAAGAAAAAAAGCCTTACTATACTATGTCGTTTTTTTAACAAAAACCCTTACTATAGTATGTCGGTTTTTAAGAAAAAAGCCTTACTATACTATGTCGTTTTTTTTAACAAAAAGCCTTACTATACTATGTCGTTTTTTTAACAAAAAAGCCTTACTATAATATGTCATTTTTTTTAACGAAAAAGCCTTACTATACTATGTCGTTTTTTAAAGAAAAAAGGCCTTACTATACTATGTCGTTTTTTTGAGAAAAAAAGCCTTACTATACTATGTCGTTTTTTAAAGAAAAAAAGCCTTACTATACTATGTCGTTTTTTTGAGAAAAAAGCCTTACTATACTATGTCGTTTTTTTTAACAAAAAGCCTACTATAGTATGTCGGTTTTTAAGAAAAAAGCCTTACTATACTATGTCGTTTTTTTTTAACAAAAAGCCTTACTATACTATGTCATTTTTTTAACAAAAAAGCCTTACTATAATATGTCATTTTTTTTAACAAAAAAGCCTTACTATACTATGTCGTTTTTTAAAGAAAAAAAGCCTTACTATACTATGTCGTTTTTTTGAGAAAAAAGCCTTACTATACTATGTCGTTTTTTTTAAACAAAAAGCCTTACTATAGTATGTCGGTTTTTAAGAAAAAAGCCTTACTATACTATGTCGTTTTTTTTAACAAAAAGCCTTACTATACTATGTCGTTTTTTTAACAAAAAAGCCTTACTATAATATGTCATTTTTTTAACAAAAAAAGCCTTACTATACTATGTCGTTTTTTAAAGAAAAAAAGCCTTACTATACTATGTCGTTTTTTTAACAAAAACCCTTACTATAGTATGTCGGTTTTTAAGAAAAAAGCCTTACTATACTATGTCGTTTTTTTTAACAAAAAGCCTTACTATACTATGTCGTTTTTTTAACAAAAAAGCCTTACTATAATATGTCATTTTTTTTAACGAAAAAGCCTTACTATACTATGTCGTTTTTTAAAGAAAAAAAGCCTTACTATACTATGTCGTTTTTTTGAGAAAAAAGCCTTACTATACTATGTCGTTTTTTTTTACAAAAACCCTTACTATAGTATGTCGGTTTTTAAGAAAAAAGCCTTACTATACTATGTCGTTTTTTTTTTAACAAAAAGCCTTACTATACTATGTCGTTTTTTTAACAAAAAAGCCTTACTATAATATGTCATTTTTTTAACAAAAAAGCCTTACTATACTATGTCGTTTTTTAAAGAAAAAAAGCCTTACTATACTATGTCGTTTTTTTGAGAAAAAAGCCTTACTATACTATGTCGTTTTTTTTTTAACAAAAACCCTTACTATAGTATGTCGGTTTTTAAGAAAAAAGCCTTACTATACCATGTCGTTTTTTTTAACAAAAAAGCCTTACTATACTATGTCGTTTTTTAAAGAAAAAAAGCCTTACTATACCATGTCGTTTTTTTGAGAAAAAAGCCTTACTATACTATGTCGTTTTTTTTAACAAAAACCCTTACTATAGTACGTCGGTTTTTAAGAAAAAAGCCTTACTATACTATGTCGTTTTTTTTAACAAAAAGCCTTACTATACTATGTCGTTTTTTTAACAAAAAAGCCTTACTATAATGTCATTTTTTTTAACAAAAAAGCCTTACTATACTATGTCGTTTTTTAAAGAAAAAAAAGCCTTACTATACTATGTCGTTTTTTTGAGAAAAAAGCCTTACTATACTATGTCGTTTTTTTAACAAAAAGCCTACTATAGTATGTCGGTTTTTAAGAAAAAAGCCTTACTATACTATGTCGTTTTTTTTAACAAAAAGCCTTACTATACTATGTCTTTTTTTAACAAAAAAGCCTTACTATAATATGTCATTTTTTTTAAACAAAAAAGCCTTACTATACTATGTCGTTTTTTAAAGAAAAAAAGCCTTACTATACTATGTCATTTTTGATTAAAAAAGCCTTGCTATACATGGTTGTTTTTTATGAAAAAAAGCCTTACTATACTATGTCGTTTTTTAAAGAAAAAAAGCCTTACTATACTGTCATTTTAAAGAAAAAAGCCTCACTATACCATGTAGTTTTTTAAGAAAAAAAGCCTTACTATACTATGTCGGTTTTTTTTAAAGAAAAAAGCCTTACTATACTATGTCGTTTTTTAAAGAAAAAAAGCCTTACTATACTATGTCGTTTTTTTAATAAAAAAGCCATACTATACTATGTCGTTTTTTAAGAAGGAAAAAAAGTCGTACTATACTATGTCGTTTTTTAAAGAAAAAAAGCCTTACTATACTATGTCATTTTTTAAGAAAAAAGCCTTACTATACTATGTCGTTTTTTAATTTTAAAAAAGCCTTACTATACTATGTCGTTTTTTAATTTTAAAAAAGCCGTACTATACTATGTCGTTTTTTAATTTAAAAAAAACAACTGTACTATACTATGTCGTTTTTTAAGAAAAAAGCCTTACTATACTATGTCGTTTTAAGAAAAAAAGCCTTACTATACTATGTTGTTTTTTAAGAAAAAAAGCCTTACTATACTATGTCATTTTTGATTTAAAAAAGCCTTGCTATACATGGTTTTTTTAATGAAAAAAAAGCCTTACTATACTATGCCGTTTTTTAAAGAAAAAAAGCCTTACTATACTATGTCGTTTTTTTTAATAAAAAAGCCATACTATACTATGTCGTTTTTTAAGAAAAAAAAGTCGTACTATACTTTGTCGTTTTTTAAGGAAAAAAAGCCTTACTATACTATGTCCTTTTTTAAGAAAAAAGCCTTACTATACTATGTCGTTTTAAGAAAAAAAGCCTTACTATACTAGGTTGTTTTTTAAGAAAAAAAGCCTAACTATACTATGCCGTTTTTAAGAAAAAAGCCTTATTATACTATGCCATTTTTTAAGAAAAAAAGCCTTATTATATTATGTCGTTTTTAAAGAAAAAAAGCCTTACTATACTGTCATTTTTTAGAGAAAAAAGCCTTACTATACTATGTCGTTTTTTTAAAGAAAAAAGGCCTTACTATAGTATGTCGTTTTTTAAAGAAAAAAAGCCTTACTATACTATGTCCTTTTTTAAGAAAAAAGCCTTACTATACTATGTCGTTTTTTAATAAAAAAGCCTTACTATACTATGTCATTTTTTAAGAAAAAAAAAGCCGTACTATACTATGTCGTTTTTTAAGGAAAAAAAGCCATACTATACTATGTCGTTTTTTAAAGAAAAAAAGCCTTACTATATTATGTCGTTTTTTAAGAACAAAGCCTTACTATACTATGTCGTTTTAAGAAAAAAAGCCTTACTATACTAGGTTGTTTTTTAAGAAAAAAAGCCTTACTCTACTATGTCATTTTAGATTTAAAAAGCCTTGCTATACATGGTTGTTTTTTATGGGGAAAAAAAGCCTTACTATACTATGTTGGTTTTTAAGAAAAAAATGCCTTACTATATGTCAGGTTTTTTTAACGGAAAAAATGCCTTAATATACTATGTCGTTTTTTAAAGAAAAAAGCCTTACTATACTATGTCATTTTCTTAAGAAAAAAAGCCTTACTATACTATGTTGTTTTTTTAAGAAAAAAGCCGTACTATACTATGTCGTTTTTTAAGAAGAAAAAAAGCCTTACTATACTATGTCGTTTTTTAAGATAAAAAAAACCTTACTATACTATGTCGTTTTAAAATAAAAATGCCTTACTATACTGTCGTTTTAAGAAAAAAGCCTTACTATACTATGTCGTTTTTTAAGAAAAAAGCCTGACTATACTATGTCGTTTTTTAGGAAAAAAGCCTTACTATATTATGTTGTTTTTTAAGAAAAAAAGCCTTACTATGCATGTTCATTTTTTGATTAAAAAGCCTTACTATACATGGTCATTTTTTGATTAAAAAAGCCTTACTATACATGGTCATTTTTTTTTTATTAAAAAAGCCTTACTTTACATGGTCATTTTTGATAAAATAAAGCCTTACTATACATGGTCATTTTTTGATTAAAAAAGCCTTGCTATACATCGTCATGTTTTAATTTAAAAAAGTCTTACTATAGATGGTCATTTTTTTTCTCCAAAAAAGCTTTACTACACACGGTCATACTTTTGTGTACACCTAGAGGGAGCTCCACTTTGAGAACCCCCTCAATTTACGGCACCTTTGCAACAGGGCCCATCCCTGAGCCCCTGCGCGACAACGGAGCCAAAAAGATAGCGAAGGAGTCGTAGGCGAGCCATACCTCGTGATTTTTAGCCACGTTCCCGCGATGACCTGACCATTGACGGCGCTTCAATGCGCCGACTGTGCGCTCAAATGGAAAACATCACGGCACCTATTCAACGTCCCCAAAGTCCGCTCTGTTACGGCCTGGAAAAAAAAAACAACAGGAAAAACCAAGGCAGAGGGCTGAATCAGGAAAAAAACACGGTTGACTTCGACAAGTTCGATTGCCAGCAAATGGGTCACGCGCGCACCAAAAACAAAGTTGTGACTCCACGGTTTTCGTTTCAATTTGTTGTTTTTAGTCACCAAAATGTTTGGTTTTCATCTTAATTTGATGGTGGAGCCTGTTGGTGAACGTGACACACTACCTAAAACATCGTCAAATAATAGCGGTGCGTAGGATTAATCGAAATTACCGCAAACTACGTCTGCGAGCGACCCAAAAATGCGGTGTACAGAAAAAACTAATGGCCGACAGAAAAAGAGGAATTTTGGTTTAGAATTAGCATTCACGTCGCATCAGCGCCCCTTGGATGTGGTGTTTGGGTGATGTCATTACAGCTTAACTCTATCGACTTTTCTCCAACATTTCTATTATCATCGATGACAAAAATAATATTGGTCGACTATTATGGCCCAGGACGAGTTGAATGTTTTCAATCCGCAAAAATTCTAAGGAAATATTTCATTTCTGACTATGCATAAACACATTTGGGTTGAAATGGAGCCAACGTCTATGGATAGAAGAGGCGCAAGTGCGTAATTACAGGGCTGCCGAGGGCGTTTTTCACTTACGCTATAAAAAGCCTTCCCCTACGACTCAAGTCCAGCGCAGCGGTTAAAACGGAAAAACCCGCCAAAAATAACTTTTTGAGAGTTTATTGTGAGAATCATTTGGGCACCAAGATATTTTTCCATTAAATGTTCCGATAAAATAATTCTGTACCATTTTCACCATAGTGGTTAGTAAAGAGCAGATACATTCAAAAGAGTAGAGTATACACTAAAATATGCAACCAGCCCATCGTGTTAGTAGTAAAAGAAATAAAAATAAAAAAACGGGCAGCAAACTCAAACTACTGCTTCAAAATGGCCGATTCCACCTAAAATGGCTGCCTTCTTGTGGCTATTTGGGCACGGCTTGATTAGCCTTTTTGCTAGGTTTAGCTACGTTTGGCGTTTCTTAGCTAAATGGGTTTCCGGGGGCAGGCAGAATTTTTACGTGTTTCCGATTGGATAGGATAAGTTTGGAACCAAATGGCTACATTTGTGGCCACTTTGAGCCAAAATGGCTGACTTCCTGACACATTTTTGCTCCAGTGTCTACTAAAAAAGTGATTATTTTACCTTAGGTGTTTTTTTTTTAAAGAAAATCAAACGTCTCTTCGAGACTTCGTGCAAATTCGGGGGCTGAATTTTCAAAAGGGCCGACCTCCCGCGTCCTTTTGGACGCTTTTCTTCTCCGTCAGGTCGAGTGAAGGCAGACGTGCATCTTGCCGTGATGTTCCCAGTAGTGCGTGTCGTCAGGGAAGCTCCAGACGCAGACCGGCTCCTCGGCGGCGGCCAAGACCACGTGGACGGCGACGGGGCCGGAGCCCACGGCGAAGAGCGCCTCGGCCACGGTGGCCGCCTTGGCCTTCTTGTGGGCCGTCAGCAGTTGGAGGACGGCGGCGCGGTCCACCGGCGTGGCCCGGGGGCCGAAGGACACGTGCACGTTGAGCTTGTCGTCCGCCGCCGACACCCGGAAGCGGTTCTTCCCGCCCGCGCAGTGGAACTCCTTGGGGGTCAGCTTCCACTTGGGCGCCCTGAAGACGCGCACCGACCAGCCCACCCAGTCGTACTTCTTCCGGAGGTGGGCCAGCAGGTCCTCGGCCAGCCGGCGGTGGTCTCGGTTCGGCGCGTCCCTCAGCAGGCGGCGGGCGTCCAGCTCGGCCTGCAGCTCAAACTCCCGCACGCAGACCTGGATGACGGCGTCCATCTTCTCCTGCACCACCTTCATCTTGCCCCTCCATTGCTCCAGCAGGGCTTCCTCCCTGGAGTCGCCCTTCAAAGCGGCGTGGCCCATGAGCGCGATGATCCCCAGGCAGAAGAGCTTCTTGAGGCGGGCGCAAAAGTCCTCCAGGGCCCGCCGGCTTTTCTCCTCATACTTCAGGACCACGTCCAGCACCGAGCGGCCCGCGAAGTTGTCGCCGGTCACCCCGTCGTACAGCGTGTGCAGGTTCTCGTCGCCGCCCGTCCTCTCAAAGTGGTCCAGGAAGAGCTTCTTCTTGACTTCCCGAAAATTGGGCTTGGCGTTGAGGATGTCCATGTATTTGCGGAACTGGTTGGTGATGTTCTCCTCCGACGGGAAGTAGGCCACGTCCACGCCGCTCCGCTCGACCTCCCCATGGATGCGGCAGATCTGATGGGAGACATCGTCCAGCCGGTCGCGCACCTTCTGGAACTGCTCCTTCATGTAGACGGCCTCCTTGCTCTCCACGTTGTCCAGGGCCAGCTGCACGATGGGTGCGGCGATGGAGAAGATGGGGAAGAAGTCGCCCACCAGGCTGGCCACCACCTCGGCGCCGTGCTCGAAGACCTCCATCGCCGTCGCCACCATGTCCTTCTTCTCCGACACCAGATCCTGAAGGTTCTCCGCCATCTCTTGTGCTGCCGCTTGAAAATATCGAAAAGGGGCCTTCATTTATCATACTGGGGCGCCGCATTCGGGCGTCCAACGCTCGGCGTCAAAGTGCATCCGATGCCAAACGAGTCAGAATCCAATTATTATGTCGTCGTTCTGACCGTTGCTTTTGGGAAAATTTCAGCACTAACACTCCACTTTCCACATGGAATGGCACAAATGTGGAGGTGGTTGAAGGCAAGAGAAGGGGAAAAATCCAATAGCACTTAAGATCTCCCCGAAAGCCAACAGGCTCTTAATGAGTTCTCATAATGGCCACCTATCGATCGACAAGCGCAGAGGCAAACAAATAATATTAACCATCTTGCGTAAACCGCAAACGAGTAAAACTTCCGCCCACGCAGATAAACAACAAGTGCCCAAACCGGGAGATGACGTCATTGTCGAGCCACGAAGCCACCAACGCCCAAAAAAACATTTCCGACAAACGCAATTTTAACGCAATTTTACTCCACTGAATTGACCTTTATAACGCTTAAAGAAACCACATGAACCCATCCGAACCTTTCTTGGGGAGCGCAAGATTCATTGATTTAGTAACTACGTCGATAAGTCATTTTTAACAAGGTTATTACGTTCAATACGGAGCGCGTGCGAGTAAATATTTACTTCGTAGGGGATTTAGTAGTACTTACCTCCTCAAAGAGAAACCAAAAAACGTCCAAACTTTTCACCACGGTCCTTTCACCAAGCGCAGAGGCAAACAAATGATATTAACCATCTTACGTAAACCGCAAACAAGTAAAACTTCCGCCCACGCAGATAAACACCAAGTGCCCAAACGCCAACGCCTAAAAACTTCAACTTAACATTTCCGACAAACGCAATTTTACTCCACTGAATTGACCTTTTTAACGCTTAAAGAAACCAATTGAACCCGTTCGAACCTTTTGGGGGGAGCGCAACGTTCATTGACTACGTACGTCGATAAGTCGTTTTTAACAAGGTTATCTCGCTCATTACGGAGCGCGTGCGAGTGCGAGTAAATATTTACCTCGTAGGGGATTTAGTAACACTCGCCTCCTCAAAGAGAAACCCAAAAAGTTGGAGCGAGGAGGAAAAAACTTCCAAACTTTTCACCACGGTGTGCTTTCGTCTTCCGCGTACGTGAGAGGTGTGGACGGGAACAGTGAGTGACGTCATCTGAACGCGACCAAACTGTGTAACTTCGCCACAATGAGAAATGCGTACCTGGAGGAAATCAATTGATTTTTGCTTTTTTGTTGCAATATTATGTTGCTATATAGGAAGTATTTCATTATTTTAACGGAAAGTCTCTTCCAAATGAAAATGTACAATACATAATCGCTCTCGCCCAATAACAAGCTAACTTCCCAAGAAAAATAAAACGTAATAGTTTTGAATAATTTGTAGTCACCTCGTTACGAACAAAGTTAGGCTAGCAACAACATAGCTTTGCGGTGTATTTCGACTTAAAAAAAAAAAAACATTTGACGTTGCTTTTAGTTCACGGAGATGTAAAGGCTAATTATCCACGATATACCACAATGCTAACAAACAAGCTGTTTACCTCAAATGATGTATAAAGTAAAAAGTAGTCAATACAGTAACAAATATTTCATTTTCATATTACATTCATATCCTGTTCCAGAGTCACGATGGAACTTTTTTGGGACCCTAGAATGCTAATTGTAGAAGTCCTGGTTTTTCTAACTGTCAATACAGTAACAAATATTTCATTTTTATATTACATTCATATCCTGTTCCAGAGTCACAATGGAACTTTTTGGGGACCCTAGAATGCTAATTGTAGAGTCCTGGTTTTTCTAACTTTGCCCATAACTCGGCTAGTGGCTTTCTAACTACGAAAAAAGGATGCAGAGGAAGGCCCGCTTGTGCCTGCCGTAGTAGTAGGACTCCACGCCGAAGTTGTTGGACTCCACCACCTCCTTGTAGTGGCTGACGGCGTGCACCAGGCCGTTGGGGAAGAGGCGCTTGAGCGCCAGGGCCACGGCCACGGCCATGGCCATCATGTTGCCCTTCAACCTCTGCGCCTCGATCTCCTCGTAGATCAGCTTCAGTTAGACGATACGTTTTGGCATCTCACCCCAATGACGTTTGTCTATCTGAAACTCTGACTTATCGACCTAACAGTAGTGCACGTTCAGCATCGGGAGAGACGACCAGGATTCGACGGGTTACACCACTGAATATTTATTCCTGAGATATAGATCCAATACAGAGCTCTGGGTCTCGGATCCCTAACACAAACAGCTGTGCGTCTTCGTGACCATCGAGAGACTACACCCAAACCGAGTTGCCCAGTTTATAATAACACAAACATGAATAATATAGTAGCTGATTAAAGGTATGACGTTGACTGGTCCACGACGGTCCCCACCTGGGACCCTCCAGTTGCCTTCGTACCAATTGGCCTTGGGTGAAGCCAGCTGCAATCAACCTCAAAAGAACATCCCACACCGAAAGCCCTGGGTTAGGGGTTAGGGCTTTTTGACAGTTTATTGTGAGAATCATTTGGGCACCAAGATATTTTTCCATTAAATGTTCTGATAAAATAATTCTGTAGCATTTTCACCATAGTGGTTAGTAAAGAGCGGATACATTCAAAAGAGTAGAGTTTACACAAAAATAAGCAACCATCCCATCGTGTTAGTAGTAAAAAAAAAACTTTAAAAAAAATGGGCTAACTCAAACTCCTGCTTCAAAATGGCCGATTCCACCTAAAATGGCTGCCTTCTTGTGGCTATTTGGGCACGGCTTGATTAGCCTTTTTGCTAGGTTAAGCTATGTTTTGCGTTTCTAAGCTAAATGGGTTTCCGGGGACAGGCAGAATTTTTACGTGTTTCGGATAGGATGGGTTTGGAACCAAATGGGTAAATTTGTGGCCATTTTGAGCCAAAATGGCTGACTTCCTGACACATTTTTGCTCCAGTGTTTACTAAAAAAAATGATTCTTTTTCCTTAGGTGGGGGGTTTTAAAGAAAATCAAACGGCTCTTGGAGACTTTGTGCTAGCCGGAACAAATTCAGGGGCTGAATTTTGAAAAAGGGCCGACCTCCCGCGTCCTTTTGAGCCAGGCTTTTGGACGCTTTTCTTCTCCATCAGGCCGAGTGGAGGCAGACGTGCATCTTTTTTTTGTGAAGTTTCCAGTGGTGCATCTCGTCGGGGAAGCTGCAGACGCAGACCAGGTCTGTGGCGGCGGGCAAGATCACGTGGACGGCGACGGCGTGGGTGCTCTCCCTGTAGAGGTCATTGGCCACCTTGGCCACGTTGGTCATAAGCAGGGGCTTCATGTGGGTCGCCATCACTCGGAGGATAACGGCATGGTCCACCGGCACGGTCTGGGGGCCGTAGGACACGTGCACGTTGAGCTTGTCGCCCGCCGCCGACACCCGGAAGTGGTTGTTCTCGCCAACGTAGTGGAACTCATTGGGGGCCAGGCACCCCGTGGGCGCCCCGAAGACACGCACCGACCAGCTCACCCAGTCGTACTTCTTTCGGAGGTGGGCCAGCAGGTTCTCGGCCAGCCGGCGGTGGTCTCGGTCCGGCGCGTCCCTCAGCAGGCGTTGGGCGTCCAGCTTGGCCTGCGGCACAAAGTCCCGCTCGCATATCTGGATGACCGCGTTCATCTTCTCCTGTACCTCCTTCATCTTGTCCCTCCAGGTCTTCAGCAGGGCTTCCTCCCTGGAGTCGCCCTTCAAAGCGGCGTGGCCCATGAGTGCGATGATCCCCAGGCAGAAGAGCTTCTTGAGGCGGGCGCAAAAGTCCTCCAGGACCCGCCGGCTTTTCTCCTCGTGCTCCAGGACTACGTCCAGCATCGGGGAGCCCGCGGCGCCGGTCACCGCGTCGTACAGCGTGTGCAGGTTTTGATCGCCGTCCGTCGCCTTAAAGTGCTCCATGAAGATTTTCTTCTTGACTTCTCGAAACTCAGGCTTTACGTCGAGGATGTCGATGTATTTGCGGAACTGGTTGGTGATGTTCTCCTCCACCGAGAAGTAGGACACGTCCATGCCGCTCCGCTTGATCTCCTCGTAGATGCGGCGTGTCTGATCGGAGATGGCGCCCAGCCGGTCGCCCACCTTCTGGAACTGCTCCTTCATGTAGACGACCTCCTTGCTCTCCACGTTGTCCAGGGCCATCTGCACGATGGGTGCGGCGATGGAGACGATGGGGAAGAAGTCGCCCGCCAGGATGGCTACCACCTGGGCGCCGTGCTCGAAGACCTCCATCGCCGACTCCAGCAGGGCCTTCTTCTCCGACACCAGATCCTTAAGTTTCTCCGCCATCTCTCGTGCTGCCGCTTGAAAATATCGAAAAGGGGCCTTCATTTATAATACTGGGGGCGCCGCATTCGAGCGTCCAATGCTCGGCGCCAAAGTGTATCCGATGCCGAACGAGTCGGAATCCAATTATTATGTTGTCGTTCTGATCATTGCTTTTGGAAAATATTCAGAACTAATACTGCACTTTCCACACGGAATGGCACAAATGTGGAGGTGGTTAAACGCAAGAGAATGAAAAAAAAATCCAATAGCACTTAAGATCTCCCCGAAATCCAACAGGCTCTTAATGAGTTCTCATAATGGCCACCTATCGATCGACAAGCGCAGAGGCAAACAAATGATATTAACCATCTTACGTAAACTGCAAACGAGTAAAACTTCCGTCCACAAAGATAAACAATTGGGGGGGGGGGGGGGGGGGGGGCGTCATTATCGAGCCACGAAGCCACCAACGCCCAAAAAAATTCAACTTAACATTTCCGACAAACGCAATTTTACTCCGCTGAATTGACCTTATAACGCTTAAAGCACATGTGTCCAAGTGGCGGCCCGGGGGCCAAGTGGCGGCCCGGGGGCCAAGTGGCCCGCCGCATCATTTTGTACGGCCCGGGAAAGTCAATGATGAGTTGCGACTTTCTATTTTAGGATCAAATTCAAATGAAGAGTATAGATGTATATTACATTTCCTGATTTTCTCCCTTTTAAATCAATCATTGTCATTTTTTTAATCCATTTTTTCTGTTTTTAGTTCAAAAATCATTTTGTACAATCTAAATATATATAAAAAAGCTCAAATAAACATTGTTTTAGATCTATAAAAAACTGAATATTCAGGGCTTTTAATCCAGTTCTTTTAATCCTTTTATTTAAAAAATCTTAATATTATATCTAAAATGGTCCGGCCCACTTGAAATGGAGTTGACGTTAACGCGGCCTGCGAACCAACCCGAGTCTGACACCCTTGGCTTAAAGAAACCACATGAACCCATCCGAACCTTTGTTGGGGAGCGCAATGTTCATTGATTTTGTAACTACGTCGATAAGTCGTTTTTAACAAAGTTATCTCGCTCAATAAGGAGCACATGCGAGTAAATATTTACCTCGTAGGGGATTTAGTAGTACTCACCTTTTCAAAGAGAAATAAAAAAACTTCCAAACTTTTCCCCACAGTGTGCCTTCAACAAGCACAGAGGCAAACAAATAATATTAACCATCTTACGTAAACCGCAAACAAGTAAAACCGCCCACCCAGATAAACAACAAGTGCCCAAACCGGGTGATGACATAATAATAATAATAATCGGACATAGGCCATGTCGTCATTACCACAACACAAAAAGCCTACTTGTCATCACACGCAGAAACTGCGTGTGACCAAATTGATGGTGCTTCTCCATAAGCTACGTTTAATCGGCAAAAGACCTAAATAAGTGTAAGTTACGGACTTGTAATTTGTCATTCCGCTGTTGTGGATACAGGTCGCTTACCTCTCGATTACCGCACACTGTCTGCCACTTACCTTCCTTCAAGTCAGCTAGTAGGAGGCAGATCACCAGTCAGCTAGTAGGAGGCAGATCACCAACCAAACATCTATTCATATGCCGCAGAAGGGAATGTGTGTATGTTAGCGCGAGTTTAGATGTCTGATGGATGTGGGGAAAAAACTGTCCTTAAGCCTATTTGTCCGAGCTTTGTGGGACCTATAGCGTCTGCCAGAGGGCAGCAGCTGGAACAGATTGTGACCAGGGTGGTAAGGGTCCCCTATGATGTTCTTGGCTCTGCTGAGGTAACACGGGCTGGCAATGTCTTCAAGTGAGGGCAGAGAGCAGCCGACAATCCTCTGGGCAGTGTTAATCACTTTCTGCATGGCCTTTTTGTCTGCCGCCGTGCTTCCAGCGTACCACACTGTGATGCCGTACGCCAGGATGCTCTCTACAGTGGTTCTATAGAAGGTTCTCAGAAGATTGGAGCCCAAGTTGTTCTTCCTGAGCACCCTGAGGAAATGGAGTCGTGTCTGAGCCTTCTTCACCACCGCCGTGGTGTTTGTAGACCATGAGAGCTTGTCCGTGACGTGGACCCCCAGGAATTTAAAGGACTGGACCCTGTCTACACATACTCCATTTATGAGGAGTGGGGCCAGATCTGTGCCGTGTTTGCGAAAGTCCAAGATTATTTCTTTAGTTTTCGTGGTGTTCAGTGTGAGATTGTTCACCGAGCACCACGAAGACAAATTGTTGACCTCATCTCTGTAAGCCGACTCATCCCCTCCTGAGATGAGTCCGACCACAGTGGTGTCGTCAGCGAATTTGATGATGGCGTTAGACTGGTGGGTGGGTGCACAGTCGTAGGTGTACAGGGAGTACAGAAGAGGACTCAGTACACAGCCTTGAGGGGAGCCAGTGCTTAGTGTAATGGAGGAAGAGAGGTGGGGACCAAGTCTAACAGTCTGTGGGCGGTTGGTCAAGAAGTCCTTTATCCAGCAGCAGATTGAAGAGGATAGGCCAAGGTGGGAGAGTTTGTCAGTCAGAATGTCCGGTTTTATGGTATTGAAGGCTGAGCTGTAGTCAATGAAGAGCATCCTCACGTAGTCCCCAGGGTGTTCCAGATGGCTCAGTGCTGTATGACATCATTATTGTTACAGACTATAGACACGATCTGAAACAATTATCGAGCTACGAAGCCAACGCCCCGAAAAATTCAAGTTGACATTTCCGATAAACGCTATTTTACTCCGCCGAATTGACCTTTATAACGCTTAAAGAAACCACACGAACCCATCCGAACCTTTGTTGGGGAGCGCAACGTTCATTGATTTTGTAACTACATCGAGAAGTCATTTTTAACAAAGTTGTCTCGCTCAAGAAGGAGCGCGTACGAGTAAGTATTTACCTCGTAGGGGATTGAGCAGTACTCACCTCCTCAGAGAAATAAAAAAACGTCCAAACTTTTCACCAATATTAACCATCTTACGTAAACCGCAAACAAGTCAAACTTCCGCCCACGCAGATAAACAACAAGTGCCCAAACCGGGTGATGACGTCATTATTGTTACAAATTATAGACACGATCTGAAACAATTATCGAGCCACGAAGCCAACGCCCCAAAAATTCAACTTAACATTTCCGATAAACGCAATTTTACTCCGCCGAATTGACCTTTATAACACTTAAAGAAACCACACGAACCCATTGGAACCTTTGTTGGGGGCGCAACGTTCATTGATTTTGTAACTACGTCGATAAGTCGTTTTTAACAAGGTTATCTCGCTCGATAAAAAGCGCGTGCGAATAAATATTTACCTCGTAGGGGATTGAGTAGTACTCACCAGAGAAACCAAAAAAGTTTGGGACAAAGAGAAACAAAAAAATTTGGGCGAGGAGGAAAAAACGTCCAAGCTTTTCACCACAGTGCTTTCAACAAGCGCAGAGGCAAACAAATGATATTAACCACCAATTGCAAACAAGTAAAACTTCCGCCCACGCAGATAATCAACAAGTGCCCAAACCGGGAGATGACGTCATTATCGAGCCACAAAGCCACCAACGCCCCAAAAAATTCAACTTAACATTTCCGATAAACGCAATCTTACTCCGCTGAATGACCTTTATAACGCTTAAAGAAAGCACATGAATCGGAGGAATCCTCAACAGACCACTCAGGTGAACATCCAGGGTACGGACATTGAAATCGTGGAGAATTTGAAGTACCTGGGTGTTCACCTCAACCACAAGTAGACTGGTCCACAAACATAGATCCATCATGGACAGCACCTCCCATCCCCTGCACGAGTCTGTGGAGTCCCTCCGAAGCTCTTTCAGCGATAGACTGCTGCACCCGGTACCCGGACATTTCATCGACGGACAGTTCGTCGCCGGACGCTTCGTCGAACAGACGCTTCGTCGCCGTACATTCCGTCGACGGACCTAACCTTAACCACTATCCCCTAACCCTAATTCTAACCACTAACCTTACGAATTGTCCGGCGCCAAAATGTCCGTCGAAGAAACGCCGGCGACGAAATGTCCGGTCGATGAAATGTCCGTCGAAGAAACGCCGGCGACGAAATGTCCGGTCGATGAAATGTCCGGTCGATTAAGTGTCCGTCGACAAAACGTCCGGTCACGCTGCACCCTAATTGCAGGAAGGAGCGCTTCCGCAGATCCTTCCTCCCATCATCTGTCAGGCTCTTTAACAAAACAAATGGCTGAGTGTTAAGACCTACCGTACGTATACTTGTATACATGTACATTACATGGTGTGCTTTCGTGTTCCGGGTACGTGGACAAACGTCCCTGCGTCAGAATTTTTGAGGTGAAAGATCAGGTTGGCCGAATGTCCAGTGGCACAAGTTTCAATGGATTGGGCATCTACTGTACTGGCGCCGAGTTCAAACTCGGGGCTTTAAAATGTCCCAGATGTGATTGAAATAAGCGCGTCTACTACATTGTAGTTTTTTTTTTAAAACTTGGATTTATTTGAAGATGTGGATTTCATTTTCCAATGTATTCCTTTCAATTCTGCATTTTTTTTTGCTTTCTTTTTTAAACTGAAATTGAACTGCTTGGGGGCCACCGACAGACGGGACAAGGCCCGTCCGCCATCGGCTCACTGCGGGTGGATGCAGATGAAGGCCCGCTTGTGCCTGCCGTAGTAGTAGGACTCCACGCTGAAGTTGTTGGACTCCACCACCTCCTTGTAGTGGTTGACGGCGTGCACCAGGCAGTCGGGGAAGAGGCGGTTGAGCTCCAGGGCCACGGCCATCATGTTGCCCTTCAGCCTCTGCGCCTCGATCTGCTCGTAGATCAGCGTCTTGTCCACGGGCGGCGGGTCCACGCAGAAGGACACCACCACCTTGGCCCGGTTGCCGGTGGGCACCTCGAACCAGTTGGCGCCGCCGCTGCCGTGGAACTTGCGGCCGGCCAGCCAGTTGTAGAAGAAGATGCGCTCGCGGCTGTTGAAGGCGCGCACCGACCAGCGCACCCAGTCGTACTTGGCGGCCAGCGAGGCCAGCAGGGCGTCGGTCAGCTCGCGGCTCACCGCGCACTCGCCGCCCTTCAGCGCCTCCTCCAGGTCCAGCTTGGCCTGGTCGGCGAAGGTGGTGGCGCAGTGCTCCACGGCCTCTTTCATCCGGCGCTCGGCGTCCCCGGTGCGCTCCTGCCACCTTTCCAGCGCCGCCGCCTGCGCCCCGGCGCCGCCCTCCTTCAGGGCAGCGTAGCCCAAGGCGGCGATGAGCCCCAGCACCAGCAGCTTCTTGAGGCGGGCGCAAAAGTCCTCCACCGCCCGCCGGCTCCTCTGCTCCGTCTCCACCACCGTGTCCAGCAGGGGGCGCCCGTCGGCGCACTCCCCCGTCACGGCGTTGTAGAGCGCCTCCAGGTTGAGGTCGCCCTCCGTGTTCTCGTAGTACTTGAGGAACTTGTCCTTCTTCTTCTCCCTCAGGGCGGGCTTGGCGTTGAGGAACTCCTGGAACTTGTCGTACTGGCCCAGCATGTGCGCCTCGCGCTCAAAGTTCTGCTTGTTCATGGAGGTCTTGCACTGCTCCAGGGCCAAGCGCCCCATGTCGCCGCGGACCACGGCCAGGTGGCGGTCCACCTCCTCCATCTTGCGGCCCAGGTAGGCGGCTTCCTTTCCGTCGGGGTTGCCCAGGATCTCGCCGCAGGCCAGGAAGACGGCCTCCAGGATGGGGTGCAGCTGCCCCACCGTGGTGGCCAGGACCTCCGAGGCCTGGCCCATCACCTCCAAGCCCTTCTCGATCTTGTCGCGGTTGTCCGCCAGCCAGTTGGCCACGTTCTCCATGGCGTCCGCGATCGCTCGGCGGGGGCGCCGTAGGGGTGGTGGGGGTGCGTGCGTAGGAGCGCTCGGAGACGGCTTTGATGGGGTCGGGCGGGGTCAGCCTGCAAATGACATTGTCCCGATTAAACCTTGACACGAGGCTGCTTTTACAAATCACGCAAATTCACCTGGTGACGACGTCACATTTTGAAGGAGGCCGGATTAACATTTGAAGTCATTCTAATGAATAACTTTTGTTTCTTTTTAAAAAAAATATTTGGAAACATTTGAAAATAATTCAATTATTCAAAAGCCATGTGGAAAAAAATCAATAATGCATAAATACAACAGAATACAGAACAAATAGACTTAAGGACAGTTTTTTTTCCCACAGCCATCAGGACTCTGAACTTGCGGTAGCACGACACACAATCCATTCTGTGCAATAACTTTGGGGTGTGCAATAACAATGTGCAATATCTTTGAAATCTGTGCAATATTTTAGAATTCTGTTAGAATTCACCTAGCCGGGATGTGACTTTCTATACTTGTATATTACTATTTATGGGTTTTTTTTACTGGGAAAACACACTTTGAAAAACTTGGCGTAGCACCACCTATTTGGTTATACGCAGCTGTGTATGATGACAATACGTAATGGCTTTTGAATTTAGAATACAATGACTTAATTAGGTTCTTTTTAAAAGAGATTTAAATGAAACAACCTTAATTAGAATCATTATGTAGTTATATCATAAATGTTAATATACAAAGAAGAGAAGCAAGATGATTGACAGTTGAAATGGATTTGACTGGGCTCTCAACAAATGAAATCAAGTCCAAAAATGCGTGTAACATTTCACGTATTAAAAATCTCTAAGTTAAATAACAACCCCCCCACCTCCCACCCCCACCCTCCCACGTTGCCACGACGCGTCTAAACA